>NW_027122512.1:600000-786140 GCF_030686945.1 Centruroides vittatus | reverse complement strand
TTGGAGGTTTCTTCTGCGTTAATAAAAAGATTCCCCTGAAGGTAGCTTTTTTTATCAACTCTTACGATTTTGTTTACAAATTAAGTTAAATAGTAATATTAATTTTGTTTTATTTCAGATGGCCAGTACATTACATTCCGTGTTTTCGGGACTTTTAAAATTGAAGAATGTATCAAATGACAGACACGTTTGCCATCACATTTTCACTGGCAATCACTCCGATTTAAACTAAAATCGTTAAATGTTCACCGTTTTTTAATCCTGTCAGAATGTAAACTTTTTTTACTCACATAGTAGTGTACTAAGCTTCATTTTAATTGTTTTTGCTCAACGGATAATGAAAATTGCGCGACAGTACGTTTTCACTGACAGTTTGTTATCTGTCTCAGTTTAATTACTTTCATTCGCACGAACTTATTGAAAGTTAATTATAAATTATTGTCTTGGACCCAATTACAAAAACTTGTCTTCGTCGATTATAGCCCACCAGCAACCGAGTAGATAAAACTACCGAACACCAGTAATTGGTCGCGTGTTTGCACCTCGCAATCTGAAAAGAAAAATTTGAATTTCTAATATAAAGCGTTGTCGTCAGTATTTTAGGTATTTTTGCTAATATAATACATATTTGAGTAGTTTTATGTTATTTAATATATTTAAGAAAATTTTACAGTAGATGTACCATGTAGAACTTACAAATTTATATAAGAAACTAGCAGGTAGGCCCGGCGTTGCTCGGGCAAAAGTAACGACAGCGAAGATTAAGATTATTACGTTATAGTCAGAAAGGAAAATGAGTAATTTCATCAACAAACTAAATATTTTTAAAAAAAAGTCGAATTTGAAAATCAAATGTTCTAATATTGTTCGATTTTTACGACGTGTTTTGATTATATCGTTCGATTTTCATCGAGTATCATAAAGAAGAAAAACCGAACTAATCCGTTTAAACTTGAAAATCGAATATGTTTTAACGTATTACTCTTTTTCTTTCTTTCTTTTATTTCCTCCATCGCCCGTAAATCTTGCACGTCGCTTTCTCTTCTTCTCCATTGTTACTTAACACTTTTGGTGTAACACAATTGCTTAAATTTGGTACCCTGTGTACCAAATTTCAACTTTCAACACCTAACCGTTTGGGCTCTGCGCTGATTATTATTATTATTATTATCAACTCGTCTCGATTATATATATAGATAATATGTAATTAATTTTTGTAATTAGTATTGTGTTTAATCCTCATAAAATCTTAATTTTCTAAAGTAATAAATAAAAAAACACAAGTATGCCAGTAAAAACGAAACAGGGAAAATTACGTGTGTAAAACAGAATAGGAAAACATTCGATCGAAATCAGTAACGACACTACACTCGTGTAACGAGTCGATATAATTCTGTCTTTTTTGTTGTGATAAATTCTTCTCATTTTCTAATAAATTTAATATTTCGGGATTTCTTTTTCCTGTTTATTTATTTGAGATGCTCACGAACGGGCTATAAATGAATTTGAGAGAATGAAAAGTGTTCCGGCACGTCCGTGTTTGTATATTTTTCTATTAAATACTTTCTGATCTGTGTATTGCTTTTGTTTTTCATATTTTGGGCTTCTTTTGAATATGTGTCAATTGGGAAAATGCAAGCTTCAATAATGCCCTTTCTAATGATGGGATTTGTTCTTCTGCATACTGAACTTGAACTGACAAATTTGACAATACGTAAAGAATATTTCTATTTTTGGACGATTGGTCAAATCTGATGTGTAAAATAAGAGTTATTTATTTAAACTATAGTCAACGAATTTACATTTTTATTTACTGCAGCATTCTTAAATGTATCAATATTTTTTATTTTTTACTTTCTAATTATATTTAAAAAGATATGAATATGAAAAAAACATTAATAAAACATCCAGCACCTTCTATCGCCGACAATTCTTTATTTAATTAAACACAAACGTTTTCGGCTTAATAGAATTGGCCATCTTCGGGTGAACTGGCAATCGAATTTATTTCAGAATTGGAACGTCCGACTATTATACATTCAAATTTAAAACAAGAAACTAGATAAATTAACAAATATATAACAAAATAAAATGTACTAAATACACTGAAGCAACAACGATATAAATAATAAAATAAATAAAAGTAAATAAAATAAATACTTAAAATGGCATCGTAATATAAGGACAGATATGGAGTAAGAATTTTTATATTTCAATTTTTCTATTATATTGAATTCCCATGCAGAAGCTAATCTATTTGCATCCCTTGCATCCCTTAATTTACTTTTACAGATTTTAACCCTTTCTTCTCGCAAAGCTAATGATGGGGACCGAGGATATTTGCTTCACTCCATTTAACTACAGAGTCCTTCGCTTGTGCCACACTTGACAAAACTGTGTTGCAGTGACCTTTATTAAAGTCTTTGTGTTCCTTAAGAGTAATAGCTAAATTTCTTCTTGTGGATCCAATATAGATTTTCTTAATTCCTAATATCTTATTTCGAAATGGAATTTTATATACGCCCGATTTTCCTTTTTTTTTTTGTTCTTTTAATCATGTCTTTGTCACTTTTGAAAATACCATACAAATTAGGAGCTCTTTTGTTAACTATTTTAAAACGTTTTTGTCCGACACTTTTTTCATTATGTCCTTGGTCATTTATTATAAGTGAACTTAAGGATTTTAAACTGATTTGTCTGGGATCTTAACTTTTTGACTCCTTCTTAACTTTTAATTAGCTCTTTTATTGTAGTTTTTCTTTTTTTATATTTCAAGTTTCATCTGAAATGAATCTACGTATACGTATTTCCAGAATGTATGTGAATCCTCCGCATTTCTCAACCACAGGTCCGTTCTCTTTGCCTTCCTTATGCATTTTTCCAAATGCAAATAATTTTGGCATCCCTGGCTTCGAGTTATGAGATCGTTTAAGGAAAGTTTTGTTTCATAGGACCAAGTAGACATCCAAACTGAAATTAAAGAAATACTCCAAAAACGTCCTACCTTTGTTCCGGAAAACGAGAACGTATGGCAAACTTCAATGGGGGACTGGAGAGAGGAATCTCGGAATTTAATGAGTTAGAAAGGGGTTTTTTAGGTGAAAGACTGTTGTTAAATCTCTCATCCGCAGATCAAAAAAATATTGAAATAAAACAGCCGAAACGCACAAAACAAGGACTGACGGACAATGAGTTGGTCCTAACACGAGCTGACACTTAGTTATAATAAAAAGAAAAAACTATAACAAATCCTTAGAAGAATACATTTAAAGAACGAAACGTGAGCGGGTCAATGAAAAAATTGTTACAAACGAAGACAGAAGCGTAAAAAAACTTCAAAGAGTACCATTAAGCTTTATATTAACTTTCCTCAAACGATCTCATAACCGAAGCCAAAGGTGCCAAGATTATCTGCATTTGCAAAAATACACGAGGAAGTCAAAGAGGACAGATTTTAGTGGTGCGCGTTGCATTTGAACTATTTGACTAAAACGTCTCTATTTCGTATTAATATGTGATTATTAGACACTTCTATTCCTACAGAATTAACGAATTCTAAACGATAAAATTCCGAATTACCTCAGAGTTGAGCTTCCCCTCACGTCTCTTTTCTACTGATTGAAAAACCCTCTCACTGATGCGTGTTCGAATTGAAAATTTGACAATTCGCAAGGAATAACAAAAACAATTACAAAATTTAAATTCAATTGTAAACAAATAGCTGAATTATATAAGAATTTTTAAACACATTTAGGATATTTAGTTAAAATTTTTCAATTACGGCACGCGATCTCGTAATTAAAGTTATTTTTTAAGATGTTCTCAAGAAAACGTCAATACTTAACGTTGTAAAATTCTGTTTCTAGAACAAAAAACAAAGAGAAAAATCATTTGTAACTTATCGTTAAACAAATGTTCTAAGATAAATTAGACAAAAACAATTACAAAATTTAAATTCAATTGTAAACAAATAGCTGAATTATATAAGAATTTTATAATTTGTAATTTTATAAACATTGTTTTAACATCTGGTGGCTGTAAACCTGCTGATCAGGGACCTTAAGGTGTGAAACAAAGCAGAGTGTGTACGGGTGAAATACCAAGTAAACAATTAAGATTGTTTTATTCGAAAATAGTTTTTTCATTTCGCACAAACCAGCACAATATACCATAATAATACGATACGTCCTGGTAGACATTTATATAATATATTTTAAATAATAAAAGTTTGTCTGTATAAAAGTGATTAAATTGGTACAAATTCTATACTGTCAGATGATTCTAATCTTAAAGGAAATATTCTGTAAATTTATGTGAAAAGTAAGAGCAAGTCTCACGCTTGTCCATGGTAGAAGCAAACGAATAATTACCTTTGATTTCTTAATTAGTTTGTGTTGACAAATTACATTAATATCGTTCTATGAGATCCTTGTTCGTAATCGATTTAGAATCACTCCGATGAAATACGTTAAAAGCTGAGTCAATAACACTAAAGTGCTGGTTAAAAGGAAATGTCTTATTATAAGATAATAATAAATAAATTGTTTTCAAATGATATTTTATAATAGGTGGTGTTACGCACAACTTTGTAATTGTCAATGGCGGCCCGTGTTAATTATCGCAGAATTCTTACCGAGTCTAATTATTCGGCGATTTTGAACACTTATCTATTTGTTTACAATGTCTATTGCTAGAATTTTAACTACTACAGTCATTTTAGTTTATCTATGCTAACTTATACTAGTGACGTAATTGTGTTCGTCTCTCGTACGATTTGCTAGATGGCTGTACTGGACTAAACATATTTTTGAACACGATCGTAACGTTATAGAAAAATTACGATGGCGGCTTCATTCACTAGTTTTCTACACAATCAGTCTGCTACGCTAACACAGCGCAACATTCTAGAATACATAGAACATTGCTTTTTTCTTCTATCCAATTCGTTAATACAAAATTTAGTAGTTGATCTCCTACTTCTCATAGCTGTTTTTATTTCATATATTTTAAAAGTATGGTCGCTACGTATTCATTTCCAAGAGGTCATTTCGAACTATATCGAATTGGAGAATTAATACTTCGTAATGACTTTACTAGTAAAAGTTAGCGTAGAAAAAACGAGCTGACTGGGCTACTTAGAATTCTATCGGTGGAAAGAGTAAAGAACAGGTAAAATGAATTCGTAATCGCGAAATAACTAGACTTTAGTAGGAATTCTGCAATATTGTACCTAGCCCAGCAGTGATAATTACAAACTCGTGTGTAGCGCCAATTATTATGAAATTTCATTAGAAAATAGTTTTTGTATATTTAGTATAAAAAGGGGAAAATGTTATTTTTCGAGTAGCAGAGTTTCGCAGCAAATTGTGAAAGCTAAAAGCGTGTAAAATTTTGATTTTTCCCACTAAAGATATGACAAGTTATTTCTCTATTTCCGCACCTCCCGAGCTTTAACTAACAATATTTAACACTATTAATGCCGTTATACGTCACACACATCTGAATTAAAACTCCGTAAAATTGTAAATTATCGTAAAAAAATGATAAAAATTTAGATATTAAAGTATAAATTTCTGAAGTTCAGCAATGTCTTCTAATATAGTAAAGTTATAATAGTAATGAAAGTTCATTACTATAATACGAAAATGAAAATGCAAACCCAAATGCTATAATATGCGAGTGAACATGGTTAGAACGTTAAGCTATGATGATTTTCCATTTACTTAGGTTTAATGATATAATGAAAACGAATAAAGTATTTTCTTTTACCCAGCATTTTAGTTCCATCGACTAAGCCTTTAACGTATTTATTCAGAGTGATTCTAAATGAAATACAAACAAGCAATTTATTCACCGATATTAAATACGCAGTTGGTCAACACAAACTAATTAAGAAATCAAAGACGGGTGTCATTTGCTTGTATCGTAGGTGAGCACAGGACTTGCGCTTACTTTCTACGAAGATTTATAAAATTTTCTTTTTACGGTTAAAAATTTATGAAACTTTCCACAAAATGAATTCGAATATGAAAGATGGAAGCTGCATGAATTGTTTCCTCAGGCCCTGTTGGACAACAGCTCTTATTTACGGATTAGACTTTTTGCAAATGTGTTCCTGCAAACGACCGACTTACGTACTTCGAACTGAGAAATTAAGGAAGTTCTACATTCGGTTTGTTCAGGTTATCTTATGGCAATATACTATAATTTTGCTATGGCAAAATTTACCTGGTGTAAGAAAATATGCATTGTGTCAAGGGATATTTGACTTATTCAGGAATGATGCTGAAATAATGAGAATTTCATTGTTAATTTTATTCGCGACTTACTCAATCGGCCTGACGTCTGCCAATAAGACAAAATACCATCTGATTAAGATTCTTCGAAACAGATGTTTTTACCAAAAATATATTATCGAAAGTAACGCTTTGCTGAGAAAGGTGTCCTTTCTGGTTTCTCTTATTGTTATATTTTTAATTATTTTTCAACTGATTCTTCTGGTTTTTTACTATCCTGCGTTGGAAAAGAGACAAATGTTTCGACTAGAAGCACTTTTTTGTGCTGTTAATATTGGAGTTTCGACAGCTTTAGTTACAGGAGGAATAGCATACGCTTTGCTGTTAGCAGCTGTAATTGCATTTGTTCTTCATAAAGAGTTGGAAGAACTTCTGAATGAATTATGCGAAATTACAAGAAGCGACAGAATTCTAAAGACGAAGTTACAGAAATTCATGATTCATCATTAAGATCTGTGGATTTTTATAAATCAATTTAACACCAAATTCAAATTTACTTCATCAGTTATGTATTTCGGAGTAATTTCGGGAACGAGTTTTTTGTATTGCGAATTCTTGTATCTGGAAATGGGCGATGTTTTTAGAATGTATATTTCGGCTATGATGATGATTTTTTCATTTATCTGTATTCTATTTGCCTGCCTCGGGTGCTGCATCGCATTTACGGTATTTATTGATTATGCTTAAACTATTAGTATTTATTACTTTCTCTGTTTATTTATTTTTCTTTCGCAGATGCAGAATGGATTTCAAGACATTCGGCAATTCGTAATTTGCGATTTGGAATTGACCAGAAAGCTTAAAGTAAAGTTTATCGTGATCTTAATCTTAATAATTGGGAAGTTGGATTTAATAAATTCAATGTTAAATACGAACTTTTTTTTCAGATATTGAATTTTATGAAACGATTTGGAAAAGTGTCCTTGTGTCTGTCGATAGGAGGTTTTTTCTGCGTTAATAAAAAGATTCCACTGAAGGTAGCTTATTTTTTATCAACTCTTACGATTTTATTTAAAAATTAAGTTAAATAGTAATATTTATTTTGATTTATTTCAGGTTGCGAAAACATTGCATTCCGTGTTTTCGGGACTTTTAAAATTGAAGAATGTATCAAATAACAGACACGATTGCCATCACATTTTCACTGGCAACCGCTCTTATTTAAACTAGAAATGTATCATTTTCATCGTTTTCTATCGTGGAGCTATCGAAATTTTTATCACTTACAACAGTAGTTGATTAAACTTTATTTTAACTAAGAGAGAAACCGTGTTGTGCTAAATTGCTTATTCGAATTGTTAAACACAAGATCGTGTTATTAACTCAATCACTTGGCTTTTGACTCTACCTTTATTTAGTTGATACGGTAACTGATTTTACACGTTTTGGGCTTTTGCCCTTCATCAGTCAACTAAAAACAAAGAATAGGATATACAACATTAAAATTACTTTTACAAATAAATTGCGTAAATAATTTAAAATCACATATATATTTTACACGTACGAGTTTTTTGTCCACCGATATGGCACTTGTACACGCTTAAGTCTGTACATCACCAACTTGAAGAATAAGGTGGTTATAGAACCATTATAAAATTATTTTATATCTGTTAAAAACGGTAAAACGATGTATCAAAATACACAAAGTAGAACAAAAACTTACAGTTGGTTGTATTCTATTCTCTTATCGGAGACAACGAATGTGTATTTTCTAGGCTCGTTCAGTTCAGTATATTATTTTAATTGTCGCTGCTTAACAAACGAAAAATGCATGACGGTACTTTTACACTGACAGTATAGAATGTGTGTCAATTAAGTTATTTTAATTCGCACAAACTTATTAAAAGTTAATTAGATATTTTTAGTTTTGACGCAAATACAATAACTAGTCTTTACCGATTATAGAATACTAGCGTTGAATCCACTATACACTTCTCGCCAACGCGCAGTGTTTATACAAATATTGTAATCTACAACGAAAATATTTTCCATTCCAATATAAAGCATTATTATCTGTATTTTACGTAGTTTTTGCAAATAAACTACATGTTTGAGTAGTTTTATAAGTTATTCAATATATTTAAGAAAATTTTACAGTAGATAAAGTATGTAAAACTTACAAATTTATATAAGAAATAACATGTAATTAATATTTGTAGTTAGTATTGTGTATAATCCTCAAAATTAATAAATAAAAAACATAAGTATGTCAGCCAAAACGAAACAGGGAAAATCACAGGTTTAAAACAGAATAGGAAAACATTTAATCGAAATCAGTAATGACACTGCACTCGTGTCGATAGAATTCTGTCTTTCTCGTTCTGAATAATTTTAAATTTTATGATTAAATTTCTCTCATACTCTAATAAATTTAATATTTCGGGATTTCTTTTTTCTGTTTATTTATTTGAGATGTTCGCGAACGGGCTATAAATGAATTTGAGAAAATGAAAAGTCTTTTCGCATGTTCGTGTTTGTATATTTTTGTGCAACCGAAATGTCCTAATTCACAAATTTCTAAAATTTGTTAATTAAGATATTACGGCAGCATTACCTGGCGTGCAAAGGGCCACAATCATTGCAAATTTGTCTTTGGATTATCAAAAATACAGGTAACATTACTTCGGAATAAATGAATGATTCGACATTTCTATAATTTTCTTTAGTAAAAAGAAACAATTATTTTAATTTAAAAAACTTAAAGTAATTCGGTTTCTAATGAATATTATTTTGATAAAATAATCTTTTCTGAAATATTTCAAACCGCTAAAATATGACGCGTTGTTAACAATATATTCTAACTATACGTAATAAATTTTTGAAATGTATTGTTAGCTTTTCCTATTGTAGGTGGCCACTGATAAGCGTAAATTTCTTCAAAAGTTTCGCGCATCTTTCAGATTTTGCGGATAAATTGCGATTAAGTAAACTTCAGTAATGTACGGGAGGCAGAAAGAGCTCTCTGCGTCGCCTTTCTCATAGGCCGGCTCCAGTAAAGAGATGGAATTTCCCGTCGGCCTTTTTGATCGAGTTACTCTATACTCTTTTTTTCAAACTAACTCTTTGTGTCCCGCATCTTTAAGGCCCAGTCGGTTGCAAACAAAAGACGGTGAGTGTGAGAGGGCTTCCTATGTTTCGTTTCTTTAAGGTCCGCTCGAGAGAAGAGTCCGACTGAAGAGAAAGAACGCTTTCTGTGTCCATCTCTATTAAATCCCGCGCAGGCGAGTATATTTTGTTTGTTTTTGGTTAATAAAGTTCGGTATGAGATTGAAATAAATTTTGCAGTCTAAACGTGCATTTTATTACGACCAGGTGTATTTTTAGTTTTCTGTCTTTCGTTATTACTAGTTGTTGTAATATTGCATCTCGTAGTTTAGATATAATACGGTGAGTTTCGAATAGCTGAATTTACAGTTTTCAGAGGTAATTATAAATGTTTTCATTGTGCGAGTTTGGAAGAACTCGACTAAAGAAGTGATGTTGGTCACTTGTGGGGTAGCGCTCTTTTCGACTCTTGGTGGAACTCCGAAGCAGCTAACTCTATGTGGTGAGTTCTGGGTTGTGTTCGTCTGCAAATGACGAACGGCAGGCGAAGAGCTGCTTGTTCCATTTTATTTATTTGACCGCTCTGGGCCTCTTTCTTATGCCGTTTGATGTGAAAAGCCCAAATTGTGTTGGTGCTTCGTTGAAAAAGTCGAGTACAAAATCAAATTTAAATTTATCATACACTGCCGATAAGTAATTTACAATGTCTTTCCGGTGATTTATTAATTCTAAAATCGAAGTATTTTGTTAAATACATTCTATTGTGACATTACACTATACGGAAGTTTCCGGATGGAATAGGTATTGACCCTGTAGGGGTCGACGAAAGTTTGAGGGAATAGCTTAAACTTTGCAAATATTAAAAATTTTACAGATTTTTCTTGCTCTTAAATAAAAGTTCACTTACTTATAGTTTATAATTAAGAATAGAAAACACAAGAAAACACAAGTTGTACCGATATATTTTTTAAACCACTCACTACATTCAATTTTATTTTACGTATAACGAGTTCATCAACGTCGGCATTACGATAAACAAACGATAAGGCTTGTAACTACCACTCGAATCTGGACAAATACAGTTCAGTTGCCGCCATTAATCGCCGTAGTGCATAATTTAGAATTAATATTTATTTGGGAGCTATATTCTTGTCTCTAATGCCGGGTTAACATGATTCGAACTTCGGAAGGTATTAAATTAACTGATCTATATCGATAAGTGGTTGCGAGAGACGGAGAGTTTACGTAAGATTCATGTGGAGTAGAATAATCAAAGTTTGAAGGATCAGTTTGTAGACCTGATGCAGGAGAAGGATTCGCTATGTTTTTAGGAAGATTTCTGAACCAGCACGTTGGCACGTTAGAAGAGTTTCTGGATAATTTTCCGGGTTAGGGTCGATCGTATATCTATTCCGGAGGCACAGAGTCAGCGTCGTAACTGGTTTTTTATGCGCCCGGTGCGAGCTTCTGTAACTACGCCCCAAAAGTATGATATAAAACTTTTTCCACGTCATTTCTACGCCCCCCCAGCATCTACGTCCCTGTGCCTCGGCACCGCTGGCACCGCCCTAGTTACGGCACTGCACAGAGTTACGAATTCCAAGAGATAAGATTCTGAATTATGTCAGAATTAAAATACCTTTCATGTCTGGGGGGCAAGGGCGTCGTCAGAGGGGGCAGAGGGGCAGTTGCCCCTCCCTAGACATGCGAAAAAAATTATTTAAATGCTAAGTCATTTATTGCCCGATTTATAATTCCCGCGCGAAAAACCCAAGAAGATTATGTTTTAATTAAAATAATCTTCTTAAGCTTCTTAAAATTTATGAATCGTTTTTATTTTACCTACATACAATTCATATCCTCTATCAATTTATATCATCTTGCCCCCCCGGCCCATTGGCTGGCGACGCCCTTGCTGGGGGGGGGGTGCTGTTGAGTAACCGTCGCTGCTGATGACTTTTTGCAAGAGAAACTGTTTACACTATTTTATAGTAAATTATTGTGTTTTTTTTTTACATAATTTGCCACTTAAGTTGATACGTCCTTGCATTTGTGTCATTCTGTGCTATTATTAGTTTTACTTTTTTTGGAAATGTTTCCACGTACTCCTCCGGGAGTGTTAAATCACACCCAAGAAGAACGGAAGGGAATTAAACACCATCGTTCACCGAGTGATCCCGGTGCAAAATATCCAAAATTGGAATATTATTTTAAGAGACAATCTCCTCCGGATTCAGATAGAGAAGAAATGTCATCCTTACGGCAATATTTGGAGTCTACCTTGAGTGCAGTAATGATGCAGTTGAAGTGTATCGAAGATAGGCTCGCCAACTTGGAAATGGCTAACCAGTCAACATTGTCCTTGGTAAAGAAACTGGAAACTGACTTTGCTAAAGTTTGTTCGCAATTAGACAAAGTGGAACAGCAACAACAATTTCCTTTGGACGACATTGGTGAGTTACACTCCTTTGCCTACGATAGACAAGTTAATGCTTCCAACAGAAGCAATTTAATGTTGTTTAATTATAGTATTCCGCACGAGTTAGACACGAAGGATCATATTGTTAATTTACTATCTAAGGAATTGGATGCGGCTGATCTATCGGGACATAATATTGTCGGTATTTCCCGTTCGCGGGGTAAAGCTCGGGAATTCTATTGTATCCAGTTATCGTCTTGGAAATGTCGTAATTATTTACTGCAAAAATTTCGAACGAAAATTCAACAAGAAGGTAGGGAAAGACCGGTTAAGTTTAGACTGGCGACGGATCTTTCGTTTAATTCGCGAGTTCGCCGTAAAAACTTGGGTACTTTTTGAAAGACTACCGGGAAGCTGGTCGTCGTGTTTTTTTTGCGAGATGACTATTGTACGTTGACGATAAGAGATTTACGTATTCCATCTCGGGGCAGCGATTAATAGAAGTTCCTGTCTCTTTTTTATTTTGAATTTTCCTTCCCGTAAGAGCGAAAGTTTGACGAGACTTCTAACTTTATCGTGTCCGGTCCAGTCTAGTTCAGGTTGTTATCGGACTTGTTGTATTTTTGGAATTGCTGCGGGTTTGGCAACAAGCGTTCACTGTTAAATTATATGATTAAAAGACCTGATTTAATCTGTTTGGCCGTTGTTGAGACCTGGATGGTCTCGATAGATGACGATTTTCTTGCCAAGTCTCTTCCAGTTAACTGGAAATATTTTATGATTCCAGCTGAAAAACCATTGGGCCCTGAGTAGGCCCCACGGTGGAATTTTGTTCTTTTTGATGAAGCTAGAGGGCACTTCGAGATATTGGAGACTTATCCTGATTTGATGGTGATTGGTTTATCACATTATTCGGCTTCCGATCCTAGGAGTATCTTGGTGCTGGTAGTATATGCCACTTCGCTAAGGCAGCAAGGCTTACGCCTAGATTTGTTTTCTTCTATTTTGAATTCCTGGTCTTCGTATTACCACGGAACTGTGATAATGGGCGATTTTAACGTCCATATTGGCGAGGAATTTGATTCACATTTGAATGTAGCTTCTCCTAATATCTTCGACGTCAGACAGTCAAAGGATTTAAAGGTCGATACAGCCGGGAGACAGTTTCTGCGTTGGTTAATTGAACACGATCTCATTCTCCTCAATGGTCGTAGTAGGGGAGATTTTCCGGGTGAATTAACTTTTTTGTCGAAAGTGGGTAGCTCTGTTATAGATTTTATAGTCATTTCTCAGAATCTGGTCCACATGGTCGAATCCCTTCGTGTTGGTTCTCTCTCATCTTCCGATCATTTTCCAGTGGAATTACAGTTATCGATTGGAAACAGATTTTCCTTAGGTGATGGGCCTCATTCCATCAAGACTCGTTTTGTTTGGAATGATTCTAAAATAGAATCTTTTGGTGATGCAGTATCGCAGAGCTTCCGGAATATAAAGCTTTGATTCTGACTCTGTTGATGATCTCTATGGTTTAATTATTTCCGAGCTATGCTCTATAGCAAGGAGTTTAAATGTGTTAATTGAAGGTGTTGAACCATACAGGAGGACTCGTCCCTCTTGGTTTGATAGGTCTTGCTATACCCAGAAGAGAGCGAGGAATATTGCCCTGGGCAAATTTCGTAGATCTAATAGTCAGGCTGATTTGGCTTCCTTTCTAAATTTAAAACAACAATATAATTCATTTATTAGGGCGAAAAAGAGGAAGTTTTTTTGTAATTGTGCCTTGCAGTTGGCTGGGACTAGGGACTCTAGGACCTTTTGGTATCGGGTTAGTCGTTTTCGCCGGGTCAAGAGAATACCAAACCGAGAGATTTCTCTGACCGATTGGTTTAATTATTACTATCAGTTGTTTAGCTTAAATACGTCGAATTTACCTCCGATCCCGTCCCTATTGATGACTCCTCTTGTAGTTGATCCTATCTTAGACCTTCCTATCTCTGATTCAGAGGTGAATACAACAATTCAAAAGATGCGAATTCGTTCGGCTCCCGGGGTGGATAGTGTTTCTCCGTCTTTAATTGTTTACTCTAGGACTACTCTGGTTCCTTATTTGGTCAAGTTATTTAATCGGGTTTATGACACTGCTAAAATTCCGGAATCGTGGTTGGAGGTAAAGATAAAAGTTATTCATAAAAAAGGTCCAACAGATGAGCCCGCAAATTTTCGACCAATATCGCTGTTACCTGTAGTTCGGAAAATTTTTACATCTATTTTGTCTAAAAGATTGGGTAATTGGTTAAGAGAACGGAATTTGATTCAACCAGTGCAATTCGCTTTCCAACCTCGGAAGAGTACTTTGAGCAATATTCTAATTCTTCACTCCATTATTTGTAGACAACTTTCAAAGAAAAGACAACGTTTACTTGCAGCCTTTATAGACTACGAAAAAGCCTTTGACAGTGTTGTTTTGAAGATTCTGTTATCCAAATTAAAAATGCTTGGGATTTCTGATAAGTTTATTGATATAATTCATTGTTTATTTTCAGGACTGAAAGCAAGGATTTCCACTAGTGCTGGGCTTACTGATGTTTTTTCATTAGAAAAGGGTTTACCACAAGGTGATTCTTTAAGTCCAATATTGTTTAATTGCTACGTTAATGATATGGTACAAGTTTTTGATGATTTAAGTAAAGATTCCATTTCTCTGGGCGATTACGAAGTACATTTACTTCAATTTGCCGATGATACAGTAGTGTTATCCACTACCCCGATCTATTTACAAAGGAAATTGGACAGGTTATATAATTATTCTTCTACCTTGGGTTTACGTATTAATTTATTCAAGTCGAAAATAATGATTTTTAGACACGGTGGGAGGTTGAGAAAGGCTGACAAGTTTTTCTTAAATGGAAGAGGAATAAGTATTGTTAATGAAGTTATATATTTGGGGATTCGTTTCTCAGCTACTGGCTCGTTCCAGAATTACATATCTTACGTGAAAGGTAAAGCATTCTCTAAAATAAATGTTGTAATAGATATTTTGAGACGGGTTAAGAACAGCCATATGGCTTTGTGTAAGAAACTTGCAGCTTCTCTATTTACTTCGAGTTGGTCTTATGGTCTGCCCTTTTGGGGGCCTTTTTGTTTTGATGACATTGACTCTATAGAACTGATGTTCTTTCGTCGTCTTTTTGGCCTTGAGAGATCGATCCCATCGTATGCAATTAGATCTGAATTGGGCCTAGACTTTCCCCGGAAACGATTTGTTAAACTAACCTTAAATTTTCTGGGGAACATAATCTCTGACCCATCATCCCTGGAATGTGAGGCTTATTTTACCTTGAAGAAGTTTTCATCGACCAGATCACTGAAATATAGTTGGTTCACTAAACTGGAGAGTCTATTTAATAGAATTGGTATCTCACTCTCCTTAATAGATTCGTCCCCAGAAGTTTTGAAATATTATACAAATACAATTTTACAAGAGTTTAACAATCTTTTCTTGACAGAAGAAGGTGACAGGATCCTTAAGGCTAAATACCATCCATGGTACTCAGAAATATTAGACAACCACCGATGTTTTTACATTTATTATCAGCAGTTACCGTTTATTATTAAAAAAACGATCATACAGATTCGGCTAAATAAGTTCCGTCGTTAACATGGAAACATTTGTGTATTGATCTACGTTCACCAGATATGTGCCCGTATTGTAAGAAAGGAAATGCGACCCTAAATCACTATATGTTTGATTGCGAGGATCTTGATTATTTGCGTTTATCAACACCTTCTAATAATGTTCTTTGTATTAATAATGGTATTTGTAAAGATCCAGCAGATAGAATTCATGGATTATTCTCCATCAACGACTCAGTTGAGTCCATTTGGTGTAAATATAATTTATTAACTAAAGTAATTAATGTAACCCCTCCTCCTAAAAATTAATTTTATGTATGGAGTTTTTCTAATAAATAAATAAATAAATAATACCTTTCACATGTCTATTTTTACTTGTATAAAACCTTTTTATTCATTCGTGTTGAGATTAAGAACTTCAATCTTTGGAAAGAATACCAAGAAAAATTATAAAATTTAATTTACTTGTTAACGAATCAAAAGTAGTTAAATTACAATAAAATATTATAAGACAATTGTGATAATCTGCAAAATATTTTGAAACGAATCACGTAATCAACCCAGTTCACAAAAACTCTTCATTTCAATTTGTGTATTTTCAGATATTTTAAAAAGTAGAAGAGGAAACATTTTCCGGAATAAATTTCAACATTTGAATGTAGTTTTTTTTTACCACAAATCAAGATAAGATCAGCAATTTTTCAAAATAATTTTTTAATTGTTTTAATGACAAAATTGTAGGCTGATGAGCCACACTTTAGTATCCAAGCAATACTGTACAATCTTCAAGAAGCATACTTTTTATTGAGAAGTTGAAATTGATTTCTATTTTTTTAAGTACCATAAAACTGGTCGAGCAACCCTCCTGATTGGGTAGACTCGCATCGCAGAAACAAGAATGCAGCGGTAACACATCGTGAGCAATGTATGATATCTCCGCCATTTGAAATATTTTCTAGGCTGCTTTGAATATTTAGCAAATAGTCGAAGCCATTCGTAGTAGTGCTGCTTCATTAACAATATACACCCTATAAAGTGGCCAGAATACCGGAACGACCTGTTAAGTTTTAATAGCGACAAATAATCACGTAAAGTTTCAGTGTTTCTCATTGCGTGAAATTCGTAATTTTTAATTGTCTATTCGAAAAACCGGTTACAATCACAAACTTTGCAAACTGAAAAATCCGAGAGGCAGACACTACAAATTTGAATACAACTTGGGCATGCAGCAGAGATATCATTATATGAATTTTCCAAATTTTAAAAATTACCAGCTTCAGTAGAAAACGCCTTACGAACCATTTTCGATAATCCATTTGTCTCTAGTTTTTCGAGAAATTCTCGAAAAATTAAACGCAAATCTATACAGATAGTCAAAAGATTTTATTGTTAAAATATATTCTGTGCACGAAATGCCGAATTTTTTTAACTATTTCCCTTACATTTAACTTTAATGCAGTGAATGTTCTGCTGCGTTTGCATATTCATACAAAAAAATTAATAAAAAATTAAATATTTAAATTCTGTAATTAAGAAACTATTTTGGCTGTTCTGACATGGTTTTATATTGTCAGTGCAAAAGTATTGTCATGCAATTTTCGTTATCCATTAAAACAAAAACGATTAATATTAAGAAAAATCAGTTATTATTGCTAGTAATAAGTGTTTCAATTGTTCGACATAAGAATTTTACGATTCGAGTTTAAATCAGAAAAGATGCCTGTGAAAATGTAATGGCAAACGTGTCTGTCATTCGATATATTGCTAAATTGTAAAAGTCCGGAAAAGACGGAATGTAATATACTCGCTCTCTAAAATAAAACAAAATAAATATTACTATTTACCTTAATTTTTACATAATATTGTATTGTAAGAGTTGAAAAGAAGAGCTACCTTCAGAAAATCCTCTTCTTAAAGCAAGAATAATCTCTAATCCAAGACAGAAAAACACTTTTCTAAATCCAGTATCTATGAAATAACTTTGTATATAACATTGCATTTATTACATATAATTTGATTTATAATAAAATAAAAATCACGAAAATCTTTTCCCCTCAGCTTTCAGAGAGTTTCAAATTGCAAATTGGCGAATTTCTTGACATTTATTATGCATCCAAGAACAGAAAAAACAAACAAACAAATAAATAAGTTTGTAAGTTTAATGAATAAATACCGTAAATGACGTGCGAAATATGAACATATAACACAGGTAAATGAAAAAAAAATCAACTTAGCCACGGCACGTCTTTTTTCAGATGCAAAAATTCGTACTACAGAAAACTCGTTTCTCAAATTATTCCGAAATAAATAATAAGGTAAACATGAATTATGTGTTCCACTGATTCACAATAACCCACAGTTCTTGGTGATGGATCACGAATTTCTGTAATTTCGTCTTCAAATTTCTTTTTCTGTATTTCGCATAATTCACGCAAAAGTTCTACAAACTCTTTACGATAAACAAATGCAATAACAGCTGCTAACATCAAAATATATATGGTATTCCTCCTTCATTAAAATTTACGGATATTCGATATTAACACTACAAAAAAGTGCTTCTAGTCGGAACATTTTTTTCCCAACGCAGGACAGTAAAAAACCAAAGTAATAACTTAAAAAAAGCATTTAATAATATAACAATAAGAGAAACGAGAAAGAACACTAATCTCAGTAGACCGTTACTTTCAATAATAATTTTTTGGTAAAAATATCTGTTTCGAAGAACGTCAATCAGACGGATTTTTGTTTCATTGGTAGATGCAAGGCAGATTAAGTAATTCGTGAATAAGATTAACGTCGAAGTGTTCATTATTTGATCATTATTTACGAATACCTCATAAAATCCGAGACACAATGCATATTCCATGACACCAGGCAAATTTTTCCGAACCGAAGTAAAGTATATTGTCATAATAAAACTTCAACACACCGAATGTAGATATTTCTTAACTTTTCAGTCGTAAATACATAAGTAAACTGTTTGCAACAAAACACCTGCAAGAAGTCTAATCCGTAAATAAGAGCTGTTGACCAACAGGATATCAGGAAACATCTCATGCAGCTCCCACCTTCCGTGTTCCTGTTCGTTTAGCGAAAAGTGAGGAATTTCTAATCATAGATCGGATATTCTGTTAACATTTTGCGCCCACAATGCCCGAAACGCGTATTAACTAATGAACAATAAATAGAGGATAAAAAGCTGCCCAGTATCTGAATGTACTTTATCGTGCTTTATTAAAATTTTAATTTTCATACTGAAAGTATGACGAATTATTTTTTGGTCTCCCCATATGTTTACCTTTAACTACCAAACTTGAATAAACACCACCAATGCCGTAATGCGTGACATATAACTGAATTAAAATTCCGAAGACGTCACAATAATCATAAAAATTTTGGAATATTAAATTATAAATTCCTGATGTTTAGAAATGGCCTTCAAAATAGTAAAGTTGATGAACCGAGTTTCCAATAAAGGTAAATGATCGAACGATTGAACAGCTACGGTTTGGTAGAAACCAGCCACTTTTTCACTGAATGGTTTATGGTTAAAAAGGTCGTAATATCCCTATCTACGTCAGGATTTCTGACAACAATTAAACAATTATAACTAATCGAGGTTTAACTCACCATCTAAAAATCGAATATCACTGAAAAGGAGGGCAAAATCCTAAGAGTGGGGAAGGATGTAGGTAAGTGATGGAAAGCCCACTATTTAAAGGAAGATTACCAATAGACAGGTTAACAAAGAACAACTAAAAATTTAATGGAATGAATTCAAATACAAATAAGAATATATTCACATTGTATCTAACACAATTATTTATCAATTCCAATCCTAACAGAAAAGTATATATACCTTAACAGAGAGAGAGAGAGTTTGCAAAGTATATTATATTACCTCAGTAATAACTTGACTTATAACAATTCTGTTAATGTTTTGTTTGAGGCTTTCACTAAAGGTGGCAAATTTCTCCTATGTTCTGTAGGCGGAAAGTTGCCATCCCAGGAAATTATGGCACAGAAATTCATAATAAGAGGATACCTTATGATGCGCGCGGTGATTGGCGTGTATCCCTATTTATACTAGTTTTCATCAAATAGAAATTAAGACTTTTAGACCATGCGATGGGATGTCCCCATGTGTCCTTTTGTTATTCAGCTACTTAGTCACGGGAGATAAAGATCTCTCTCTGGAACTAGCTTTCAACACAGAAAACATTTTTTCCTCGTTCTCCTTGATATTTCCTTTTATAAAAATATCGATATACTAGCAGCTAGGCCCGGCGTTGCTCGGGCAAAAGTAACGATAGCAAAGATTAAGATTATTACGTTCTAGTAAAAAAAAGAAGTAATTTCATCAACGAACTAAGTATTTCTAAAGAAAGGTCGAATTTGAAAATCGAATGTTCTGATATTGTTCGATTTTCATCGAATATCATAAAGAAGAAAAACCGAACTAAACTGTTTAAATTTGAAAATCGAATATGTTCTAACGTATTACTCTTTTTATTTCTTTCTTTTATTTCCTCCAGCGCCCGTAAATATTGCAAGTCGCTTTCTCTTCTTCTCCATTGTTATTTAACACTTTGGTGTAACACAATTGCTTAAATTTGCTACTCTGTGTACCAAATAACTCCTAACCGTTTGGGCTCTGCGCTGATTATTATTATTATTATTATTATCAACTCGTCTCGATTATATATATAGATAATATGTAATTAATATTTGTAGTTAGTATTGCGTTTAATCCTCATAAAATCTTAATTTTCTAAAGTAATAAATAAAAAAACACAAGTATGCCAGCAAAAACGAAACAGGGAAAATTACGTGTGTAAAACAGAATAGGAAAACATTCGATCGAAATCAGTAACGACACTACACTCGTGTAACGAGTCGATATAATTCAGTCTTTCTTGTTGTGATAAATTCTTTTCATTTTCTAATAAACTGAATATTTCGGGATTTCTTTTTCTTATTATTTATTTATTTGAAATGCTCACGAACGGGTTATAAATGAATTTTGGAGGATAAAAAGTGTTCCGGCACCTCGGTGTTTGTATATTTTCCTATTAAATAGTTCTGGTCTTTGTATTGCGTTTGTTTTTCACCTCTTGGGCTTGTTTTGAATATGTGTCAATTGGGAAAATGCAAGCTTCAATAATGCCCTTTCTAATGATGGAATTTGTTCTTCTGCATACTGAACTTGAACTGACAAATTTGACAATACTTAAACAATATTTCTATTTTTGGACGATTGGTCAAATCTAATGTATAAAATAAGAAAAATGTATTTAAACTATATTCAACGAATTCATATTTTATTCACTACAGCATTCTTAAATGTATTAATATTTTTTATTTTTTTACTTTATAATCATATTTAAAAAGATATGAATATGAAACAAATCTTAATAAAACATCCAGCACCTTCTATCGCCGACAATTCTTAAATTAATTACACACAAACGGTTTTAGGTTAATAGAATTGGCCATCTTCGGGTGAACTGGCGATCGAATTTATTTTAGAATTGAAACGTCCGACTATTATACATTCAAATTGAAAACGAGAAAGTATTTAAATTAACAGATAAATAACAAAATACAATATACTAAATACACTGAGGCAACAACCATGTAAATAATAAAATAAATAAAAGTAAATAAAATAAATACTTAAAATGGCATCGAAATATAAGGGCAGGTATGGAGTAAGAATTTTTATAGTTTGATTTTTCTATTATGTAGAATTCTCATGCAGAAACTAATCTATCCGCATCCCTTGCATCTTTTAATTTACTTTTACAGATTACAATCCCTTGTTCTCGCCAAGCTAATGATAAAGACCGAGTATATTTGCTTCACTCCATTTAACCACAGAGTCCTCCGCTTGTGCCATACTTGACAAAACTGTGTTGCAGTGCCCTTTATTAAGTGCCTTAAGTCTAATAGCTAAATTTCTCCTTGTGGCTCCAATATACTTTTTCTTAATTCCTAATATCTTATTTCGAAACGGAATTCTATATACGCCCTTTTTTTTTTTTTTTTTTTTTTTTTAATCATGTCTTTGTCACTGCTGAAAATACTATACAAATTAGGAGATCTTTTGTAAACTATTTTACAACGTTTTTGTCCGATACCTCATTCGTTATGTCTTTGGTTTTTTATTATAAGTGAACTAACTTCATTTTATTGACTACGCTTTTAACATATTTCTTCAAATCGATTCTAATTTTAATAAAAGCCAAGAATTTAATTTCATGCAATTACCGTAATTGGTAAACAGAAATTTGATGACAAACCGAAAAAAAATATTCATTCGTAAGTCTGTTAAATGCGCTTGAGCTAACTTCGCATAAAAATTGATAAAATATTCGATCTAAAATTATAAATTTCTCACTTATCACAAAACGAACTGGAATATGGAAAGTGGACGCTGCATGTACTGTTTCTTGAGGCCCTCTTAGACAACAGCTCTTATTTACGGATTAGACTTCTTGCAGATGTGTTCCTGCAAACAACCGACTTACGTAGTTAGAACTGAGAAATTAAAAAAGATCTATATTCGGTTTGTTCAGGTTATGTTATGACAATATACTATAATTTGGTTATGGCAAAATATACCTGGAATAAAAGAATATGCAGTGTGTCACGGATTCTTTGAGATATTCGTTAGTGATCCTCAAATGATGAACATTGCAGTGTTAATCTTATTTATGACTTACTCAATCGGCCTGACGTCTGCCAATAAAAGAAAAATCCATCTGATTAAGATTCTTCGAAACAGATATTTTTATCAAAAAATTACTATTGAAAATAATGCTCTGCTGAGAATGGTCTCCTTTCTCGTTTCTCTTATTGTTATATTATTAATTATTATTTTTCAAGTTATTCTTCTGGTTGTTTACTATTTTGCGTTGGAAAAGAGACAAATGTTTCGACTCGAAGCACTTTTTTGTGCTGTCGATATTGGATTTGTGACAACTTTAATTGCAGGAGGAATAGCATACGTTTTGCTGTTAGTAGCTCTTATTACGTTTGTTCTTCATAAAGAGTTAGAAGAACTTCTGAATGAATTATGCGAAATAAGAAGAAGCGACAGAAATCTGAAGGCGAAATTACAGAATTTGATGATCCATCATCAAGATCTGTGGCTTTTTATGAATCAGTGGAACACGAGGTTCAGATTCATTTCATCGATTCTTTATTTCGGAATAATTTGAGGAACGAGTTTTTTGTATTTTTTGTATCTGAACATTCAGGGATTGTTTAGAGTGTTGATTTTGGCTATGATGATTCTATTTTCATTTATCTGTATTATATGTGCCTGCCTCCTGTGCTGCATCGCATTTACGGTATTTATTCATTATTCTTAAACTATTATTATTTATTACTTTCTCTGTGTATTTATTTTTCTTTCGCAGATGCAGAATGGATTTCAAGACATTCGGCAATTCGTAATTTGCGATTTGGAATTGATACGAAAGCTTAAAGTAAAGTTTATCGTGATGTTTATCTTATTAAATGAAAAGATGAATTTAATAAATTCAATGTTAAATATGAATTTTTTTTCTAGATATTGAATTTTATGAAACGATTTGAAAAAGTGTCCTTGTGTTTCTCGATTGGAAGTTTCTTCTGCGTTAATAAGCGAATTCCTCTAAAGGTCGGTAGTTTTTATCAACTCTTACAATATTATTTAAAAATTAAGGTTAATAGTAATAATAATTTTGTTTTATTTCAGATGGCGAGTACATTACATTCTGTGTTTTCGGGACTTTTAAAATTGAGGAATGTGTCGAATGACAGAGACGTTTGCCGTCAATTTTTCAATCGTAACCACTCTCATTTAACCTAGAATGTTGAAATTTTCACCGTTTTTAGTTTTACAAGTATTGAAACTTTTATTACTCACAACAATAGTTGATTAAACGTTATTTTAATTGTTTTTGATTTCACAAATAATGAAAATTTCATGACAGTACTTTTGCACTGAGAGTATAGAATCTGTGTCAATTCAATTACTTTTATTTAGAGGAAGTTATTAAATGTTAATTAGAATGTTTTTTGTCTTTGAGGCAATTACAACATCGATTGTATCTACCGGCAATCGTCTGTATGAAACTACTAAACACCTGCAGTTTATCGTATGTTCGTGTCTAGTTAACACATAGTGTAACTCTAGCAGTCTAGGAGGAAAAAATCCTAAATTTTAATATAAAGTATTATTGTCTGTATTTTGGGTAGTTTTTGCTAATAAAATACATATTTGAGTAATTGTGTAAGTTATTTAATATATTTTTTTAAAAAATATTCATTATTTACAGTACATAGTGTTATATAAATCTGCAAAACATGCAAATTTATATAACAAAACATAAGTAACCGATATGTTTCTGTGAGGGCCAAGATTTAATGAAAAAACTTTTTTTGTTCGATTTATTAATCATTCTTAATGACACATAAATTTAAAGTTGAACTGTTTCCCACGGACTTACTTCCCTGTTGAAAATGACACACGCGATGTGTCACTCTAGGAACTACAAACGAACATTTGAATGAAGGTCCAAAGCCACTAAAATTTCGTAGCCCAGACATGGGGAAAAACCCAGGAGGATCCACCAATAAAAAGGAGGGGGTAAGGACAATCAGCAGAGAGAGCAGTCGTCATTAACTTTTTCTAAGTGTGTGCGTGTGTTCCGACCCGCCGCCGCTGTCGTCGCTCGCAACTGGCCGCCGCCCAAGAAGCCGAGAAACCGAAGATTATCACATATCTCACACCGAGAATCGAGGACAAAAAGAGAAATACGTCGCATCGATACGTCTAGGACTTACTTGTATTTTAAGGTATTTATCATCTCGCGAACTTACTGCGAGCTCTCTGTCGATCAGGGACGCGATAGATCCTAATTATCGTACTAAGCTTAGAATGCTGTCGTCAGACTTGTGAATAATAATATTCTCCAAGAAACTTTTAGTTAACTGTTAATTTGTTGAAGAGTATTTCTTCCGCTAGTCTCCTTCCGCCTCCATTTCGAATCTAGAAGCCTACAAGCGCGACCGCCCGCGTAACAAAATTGGCGGCCAGCTTGGTTTCTGTGTCTATCCCCATAAAGACACGGTGGTGTCATCCTGACAGGGTACCAAAGAGGTGCCGACTCTGCGGTCACATTTGTTTAGTGTCGTGTTTAATTTTCATAAATTTTAATCCTGAGAAGTAATAAATAAATTTTAAAAATACATTATTATGAAAGCAAAAACGAAACAACAAGAATTCGATGTGTAATTATACAAGAGTTAATGAAAACACGTTTTAAAGAAAATGTGACTCAAAATTAATTAATATTTAGCTTATATAAATGTTTGATAACTCTACGATGTGCAATAAAACTGAAATCAGCTATTGTATTGTGTTTTTTTTCACTTATCTGGATGTAGAAACATCGATATAAATATGTAAATTACATATAAGTAATTAATAAACCAATATAAAATTATATCTTGCGATAAGAATTAGAGGTAAATTATTCTTTTAAATATATTAACTTGATATCAGTATAAAGGAAAATGAAATGTGGCAATAATTTAAATTTTTGTCTCTCACGTTTTTTCATTACACATTTCGAAATATCTTCTTGACATCATTATAAAGTAAAATTTTATATTTACGTTTTAAACTCTTTCGTAAATGTCACTTCAAATTTTTATTTAAAACAGACTAAAGTAATATTATATATTGCTACATTAAACTTTATAGACAATATATTTTCATTGCGTTTTAGTTATTTTAACGTTTAACGTTTACCAAATACAATAAGCACACTTTTGTTGTATCTTTTAAAAATTAAAATAAATAAATACTAATTTCTTGGAAAAGTAACAATACATTCTCTATCGAACTTCTGTGGATCGTATAATATATGTTAATTCTTAAAAGCCTTATTTTTGACTTTTCTTCTAACCATAAGTAACCTCTAACAAATATTTTTTAAATATAATCTCAGCAATTGTTAAATTCTCATGTAAAGTAATATAAACTTAGTTTATGCCACTGTGATATAAAAGAAAACCAAATATCATACCTGCGTTATTGATTAAAACCCAATCGAGAAGAAACGGGTAGACTGTGTACTTTATTATTAAAATTTACAGTTTAGCTCTATTTGTTCTCTATTACATGGGCAATATTATTAATTTCTGAAAATGATATTAACCTGGTATATTCATTTTATATATTAATTTTCACGAAGAGAAAGTAAAATAAATTACTTCTCTCTCGCTAGCAAACTGTTCAAAATACGGCGGTTCGAATCACTTATTCTTCTATCTCACGAGACCGGGTGTGACGTCAGGTTCGGGCCTGGCAGGTATCTAGATAATTATCATTGAAAGTCTCACCAGTGACCTAGTGAATAAAAATTACTCGGCCAACAGGCTAAGCACGTGGAAATTTTATATGTATAAACGAAATAAGTTTACGGTTTTACAACGCATGCGTAACGACACTGTTATTGATGACACTATGTCTGGTCTATAAAATCGCGCTATTGTCAACGGCTAGACATCTTAGAGTTGTGGAGGAGTACGTCAAGAATTGCAATTTGGCACAGTGTATTAGGTGACCAAATCATGCGCACCTATAAACCAGCCTTGTAGGTAGTCAGGGGACTTTTACGGCTAACGGGAATCTTAGCAAAGTACAAGTCCAAGGTTGTCGATACTCGAGAGTCCGTACCCCAAGGTTCGAATCTATTCTGGGGTATATGTGCGTTCTTGCTCCGCACTCATCAACGTCCTAACAACAAGGGACCAAGTAATAAACTGTCTGAACCTACCGGTTCCCTTCGTACCGCGCAGGATTACTATCGCAACGACTTCCGTTGCCGCGGCTAGGAGTCTTCTGCCGACGGCCGGATGGCCGAGCGGTCAAGGTGGCAGCCTACCGCTCTGGGGGACCCGGGATCGAATCCGAGCGGGTCGAATATCCCCAGGAATTTTTCGGGGGGTGGTCCGTTCGAATATGTCGGGCCCCGTCCCTCACCACCCGGTCGCCCCATTGTGGGCCTGGCCGAACCCATAATGGGCTTTCTAAAAGAGGCCCTCTTAGTGCCCACAGGGCGGAAAGAGTTAAAAAAAAAAAAAAAGGAGTCTTCTGCCTTAGGGATGTTTAGTCATAATCCCACGAACAATAGCTTCGCGTTACTAGCCACTCGAACAGGCACATGTACCAAGTGTCTGTTAGGCCAGGAACACATTGAGTAAAATTCGGCGTAAAATCTAGCATAAAACAGAAAGCGTAAAAATTTTTCTGAATTTTTGGCTGAAACAGAACTGAAAAAAGAGTAGAGCATGTCTCTACTTTTTACGCCAAAATTCCTCTAATAAAGAAAAGTCTTTTCTGTGACGTCAAAGTCGACAGGTGGTTTTTATTCTAACAATGGCGGCAATGAGGGTTAACCTTATAATTGCGACGGTCTCGAAAAAAACAAAAAACGAACGAAATAGAGGGGTTTATTGAATCTGTTCGATCACATCAGTGTCACGTATAAAGACATTGTACAGTCAAACCTGTTTTTATGCAATGGATAGGGACCGCATTAAAAAAAACGCATAAAAAAATCGCACGAAACTTCACGAATGGCTGTAAAAAATAGTTTTCGCAACACAATTAAAAAAATATTTTTTTATGCGGTCCCTGTTGACCGCATAAAAAAAGTCTCACATAGAAAATGACTCAAAACCGTACGAAATAGAATTTATTGACAACAGATGTCAGCACTTGACCGCATCGTCTGGTCTATCGTCTGTTTTACATATTTTTGTCCAGGTGGTGTTTTGTTGACTTAAAAAGTAAATTATTTCATTTTTCGCATATTCATGCAATAATATTACTATAATAAGTGCATTTATGCTATAATAAGTTTATTTAGCTATAATAAGTCAACGTGAGACATGACGAATCGCACGAGACTAGTCGCCAACTATACCGCACAAATAAAAAATCGCATTAAAAAACCGCACAAATTAAAAATTCGCATTAAAAAAATCGCACAAATAAAAATCGCACATAAAAAAAGCGCATAAAAACAGGTTTGACTGTATTTAAACAACGTTTGCAGATGGTTATAGGTGCAAAATTTTAAATAACAGGTAGGTCTAGTAGAATCGATATATAGGCCTAGTGTTTAGATCACACGTTCTTTATTTGAATTCGGAATACAAGTGTATTAATTTAAATTTTCTATATTATAGCAGAGGAAAAATGGAAGGTATAAAGGGATATATAAAGATATATGAGAGGAAAAAATTAAAAAAATTAGCACTGTTAATAACAGTGATGTTTCCTATTCGGCCCGAATTTTTACGTATGTGTATTCTGGCATAAAAGCGAACAAAAACTGAACTGAGAAGCTGATTTCTGATTCAGTTTTCTGCCATACAATTTTACGCATGTGTGTTCCTGGCCTTACAGGAACCGAGAACCGTGTCAAAATAAAATACGAATTGGCGACACTGTTTCTACAAACGGGCGCGAGTGAGAGATTTGCGCATGCGTTGTTCGTTGGAAATTTCGAAATGCAGACGTTGAGAAATCAAATTTTGACAAATGTGTGACTCACGTTACGCGTGTATTTTTTTTGCTCTCTTTGTTTCTGAGAATAGTGAAACGACGAGAGCAACATCGCGACAAATCGATCACGTAAAGTTTTCAGTGCTTTGTTTGCGTGCTTAAAACCTCAATACATAGTCCTACCGGAAGTCCTTCTTGTTCGACGATGGTCCATTTGTGTCGGTGCCATATCTAATCAACCAGTGAACTGTGTTTTCCGGCTTATCAATATGAATCCTAAATTGTTATTTTCTAACGAAATTGCTTGAAACACGTTTAAAAGTATGATTATGTATTTGAATGATTGATATTTAATGTTTACAGTGAATAAGTCACTTTTGGAGCAGTAGGAACCAAAGTATAAGTTCCAAATAGGTCTAAATAATTAGTATTAACATAGCGGTATACGATTCGATTTTCCTTTATCGAGTCCTTCACAAATATGACAACCCTACAAACATAAATGAGTTTAATAATAGGCATTTTGTAGATAACATTCCCTGAAACTCGGAACCTTTGTTATTTTTGTAAAGACCAGTCAATGCCGATACCATGTGATCGACTACCATAAGGGGTGTTGCATAATAATTTTTTTCATCACCGTTAATGAAGCAACTTGTTATTTTTACATGTCATTGAGAATGGAGTCGTCTTTTGATGATTAGTGTGAAAATGGCTTGTCTAAACCTGCTTCGATAGACTATGTACAGTACGCACGAACGTTGGCTTTTACGGCCGACTACTAGAAGCGGTTGGCAATGAGAGTACCCATTCTATATAATAAATATTAAACACAAAAATATATATGAAAGGTATAGATGCAAAAGTGATCTTATCCAATTTTTGGCGGTAATGAGTTATTCATATCACCGTATTCGTATTGTAACTGCGATTAAATCTGTAATAGTGTCGATGACCAACACTCACATTTTTTATGCTGAAGAAAATCGTTGAAAATCGAGTTTTGAAGCATTCGTCACACTATCCAACAGCTGTTTTGCAGCAAAATTCACAGTATCTCCAATTGAACGAAACAGAGAGCCCCTGGCGCATTATGGGATTTATGCTCCAGTTCTGTTGATGTCGTGCCTGCTGTAATAATGCTCACAATTTTCTAGCTACATTGTTTTTTAATGTGTTGATAATAATTTTTGTAAGTATTTAGTATTAAACAATTGAAATACAGAGTACAACGGATGAACTAGTGAAACCATCTACTGGACTAACAAGAAATAAGAAAAAAACATTTCAAAAGTAGAAACGAAATGAAGCCAAAATATCAAGTTTAGTCAAAGCCTACTTCTCCGTTTCCCTATTAAATTAGCTTTTGATATTACCACCTGAAGTTTTCCGGAATTTCTTCACATTAGTAACACTTAAATAGGGTCCAGTTTCCCATAAAAGTCTTCACGGAATGCACAAACCAAACTAATTCTAACAAGCGATTATTTATTGTGACATCGTCACAATGCCGGGCTGCAATTTTTTGTCACAATGTTCGCAATTCTTTTAGAGGTGGTCTTGCTGAATTAAAAAATTTAAGATATGGTATTTCCGATTGGTGTTTACTTGACCAATGAAATTGTGCCATTTCGTATTATTCAAGTTTTGCCAGAAACATGACAATGGTAACTGAAACAACCAAACTTTTTATATGGTATTTGCTTTAATGTTCGTTATAGTATAGTATTTGATTTATGTAAGTGCACTTTAAAAAAATTCTTCAAATTGTGTACAGTAGAGAAATAAAGAATTTTTAATTTAAAATGTGGTAGATTCGGCATTCGGTGTGATAAACCATTACGCAAGATAACTTTTGTAGTCATATAAATCAAATAATACAACGTATTATAATTGAAAACTTAAAAGTACTTCTAATCTTAATCTTTCTGTTGTTATTTTTTTGCGCAAGCAACGCCGGACTCATCCGCTAGTAATTAATAATATAAAAGTTATTTTTTAAATTAAATCTCATAACAGCCGGTAAAGTTGCAAAACTCGTTGCCGGATTCTTTTGTAGTTTTTGTATTCGCATTATTTAAAATGTCTAAAGATACTTTCAATGTGTATCACATTACAATAGATAAATTCTGTTTGTACAAGGCAACGCGACATTACCGCTATCTGCCAAGGTGTTACAAATGTGAAGAAAACCTCGAAAACTCCACGAGACCAGTCGTTGCACAATCTGACAATGAAGGTGGTAGAAATTCAAATTTTTTTACTTAACCGAAGGTGTTAATTTATTTTGCATTTCGACTGTTGCCCACAGTACTGAGAATACAGTTAAGTTTCCTCGAAATGCAAAGGGGTATCGAAAGTACGCGTCTGAATTCGACAGAAGTTGCAATAGGCACTCATAGCTCTGCATATGGCGCTTGGCTACATGTAGTTGTCTCGATTTGTGTGCGCCTTTGACAACGCTTAGAGTTTATCGCATGTTTGAATCGTACTTTATACAGATTTTCCTTATTACTGGTGGTTGTGCTTTTGATAAATTAGGTATTGTCGTCTCGAAGAATTTTTTGAATATATGAGTAATATTTATTCGACTTAAAGATCTTTTTGGAGTTTACCTAAGGTTTTAGTTTACCGTTAAGTATTTAAATTATGATAAACGTTTTGCGCCAATTTGCGTATTAAATTATTATTTCATATTTAATAGAATGACATCGTCATTTTCTGGGAGAGCCTATTTTAAGGTACGCTACAAATATCCAAAGAATTGGATGTTTGAGGCCACGATTGCATATGTTGTTTCGAGAAAGATGACATAGAAAATGTCGAAATTGTTTTAAACTGCATGTAGCAGAAAATTAGAAATGTTTGGCAAGATGTCAATAGCAAATACGAAAAAGTAGCGAGGCATCGACATCGCATCTTCGATACTTATTTTTTGGCTGGTTAAAAACATTACATTTTCTGACGATATAGTCAACGTTGTCACGAGTACGTCGAGACTAAATACTCCTAGAATTGGACCCACCATTGGCCAAGCGGTATTCGTTCCCTGAACACTGGGAGTTCGGTGTGGGATCGCGTATGGCTCGGACGGGCTGGCCTCGTGGAGTTTTCCATTTTTTCTTCACGTCTGTAAAGCCTAAGTAGGGGCCAGTTTCCATTAAAAACACCTCCCGGAAGGTGTTCAACTAAGCAGATCGCCTAAGTGTTACTTTGCCATAAATAAATAAACTCCCCGGATTGTACTTTCGATGCTTGTGGTGCTACGTTCAAAAAACGAAACGTGCAACACTTTATGCATCAACTTGCCAAAAACTCGGCACGGCCACAGAAATTAAATTAAGGAAGCCTACGCAACGGAGACACAAGACCTTTACCTCCAACACTATGCACGGTATCCAATGCCCGCGAGCATTCACAAAATTTTATTTCACGGAAAGGACATTATTAAAGCTTGCATTTTCTCAACGTGGCAACATTCAAAACAAGCTCAAGAGGCCAGAAACAAACGTAATACAGAGTTCATAGAACTATTCAGTAGGAAAATATTTAATATATAAATATGGACTTGCCGGTAAGATTTTTCATCCCACTTTCACATATAGCCAGTTCGTGAGCATCTCCTTTAAATAAAGAAAAAATGAATCTCGAAATATTAAATTTATTAGAAAACTAGCAGATAGGTTCGGCGTTGCTCGGGCAAAAGTAATGATAGCGAAGATTAAGATTATTACGTTATAGTCACAGAAGAAAAACAGTAATTTCATCAACAAACTAAATATTTTTAATAAAAGGTCGAATTTGAAAATCGAATATTATAATATTGTTCGATTTTCACGACGTGTTCTGATTATATCGTTCGATTTTCATCGAATGTTCTAAAGAAGAAAAGTCGAGAAAAACCGAATTAATCTGTTTAAATATGAAAATCGAATAAGTTCTAACAAATTACTTTTTTTTTTCCTACAGCGCCAGTAAATCTTGAACGTCGCCTTCTCTTGTTTTCCATTGTTACTTAACACTTCTATTGATACTGAACACTTCCATTGTTGATGGAAATGTTAAGACTTAATCCTGTCCCTCTCCCCCGTGGGAAGGAATTTCGAAAAATCCCTTCTTAGTGTGCGTTCTCGTGATGTACCCTAACTGTGTACCAAATTTAAACTTTCAACTCCTAACCGTTTTTGCTCTGCGCTGATTATTATTATTATTATTATTATTATTATCTATCAACTCGTCTCGATTATATATATAGATGAGAAAAATTTATCAGAACAAAAAAGGGAGAATTCTATCGACTCATTAAATGAGTGTCGTGCCATTAGTGATATCGATTAAATCCTTTCGTACTCTGTTTCACAATGTGATTTTCCTGTTTCGTTTTCGCTGGCATACTTACTTTTCTAACGTAATAAATAAAAAACATAAGATTTTATGAGGGTTAAACACAATACTAACTACAAATATTAATTACATATTATTTCTTATATAAATTTGTAACTTTTACATACTATATCTACTGTAAAATTTTCTTAAATATATTGAATTATTCATAAAACTACTCAAATAAGTATTTTATTGACAAAAAATACCTAAAATACTGACAACAATGCTTTATATTGAAAATTTAAAATTTTTCTTCCTAGATTGCCAGATTTACACATTGTGAGTTGGCGAGGTGCAAACACCCGCCTAATTACTAGTGTTCGGTAGTTTCATCTACTCGGTTGCTGGTGGGCTATAATCGACGAAGACAAGTTATTGTAATTGCGTCCAAGACAAAAATTTATAATTAACTTCCAATAAGTTCGTGCGAATAAAAGTATTTAAACTGAAACAGATAACATACTGTCAGTGAAAACGTACTGTCACGCAATTTTCATTATCCAGTAAGCAAAAACAATTAAAATGAAGCTTAGTACACTACTATGTGAGTAATAAAAGTTTACATTCTGGCATGAATAAAAATCGGTGAACATTTAACGATTATAGTTTGAATCGGAGTGATTGCCAGTGAAAATGTGATGGCAAACGTGTCTGTAATTTGACACATTCTTCAATTTTATAAGTCCCGAAAACACGGAATGTAATGTTTTCGCAACCTGAAATAAAGCAAAATAATATTACTATTTAACTTAATTTGTAAATAAAATCGTAAGAGTTGATAAAAAAGCTACCTTCAGTGGAATCTTTTTATTAACGCAGAAGAAACCTCCAATCGAGAGACACAAGGACACTTTTCCAAATCGTTTCATAAAATTCAATATCTAAAGAAAAAATTCGCATTTAACATTCAATTTTTTAAATCCAACTTCCCATTTAATAAAATTAAGATCACGATAAACATTACTTTAAGCTTTCGAATCAATTCCAAATCGCAAATTACGAATTGTCGAATGTCTTGAAATCCATTCTGCATCTGCGAAAGAAAAATAAATAAACAGAGAAAGTAATAAATAATAATAGTTTAAGAATAATGAATAAATACCGTAAATGCGATGCAGCACAGGAGACAGGCAGATATAATACAGATAAATGAAAAAAGAATCATCATAGCCAAAATCCACACTCTAAACAATCCCTGCATGTTCAGATACAAAAATACGTAATACAAAAAACTCGTTCCCCAAATTATTGCGAAATAAACAGCTAATGAAGTAAATCTGAATTCTGTATTCCACTGATTCATAAACAGCCACAGATCTTGATGATGGATCATCAAATCCTGTAATTTCGCCTTCAGACTTCTGTCGCTTCTTCTTATTTCGCAAAATTCATTCAGAAGTTCTTCTAACTCTTTATGAAGAACAAATGCAATAACAGCTGCTAACAGCAAAACATATGCTATTCCTCCTGTAATTAAAGTTGACGAAAGTCCAATATCAACAGCACAAAAAAGTGCTTCGAGTCGAAACATTTCTCTCTTTTCCAACGCAGGATAGTAAACTACCAGAAGAATAACTTGAAAAATAATAATTAATAATATAACAATAAGAGAAACGAGAAAGAACACCATTCTCAGCAGAACATTATTTTCAATAGTAATTTTTTGATAAAAATATCTGTTTCGGAGAATCTTAATCAGATGGATTTTTTTTTTATTGGCAGACGTCAGGCCGATTGAGTAAGTCATAAATAAGATTAACGTTGCAATGTTCATCATTTGAGGATCACTCACGAATATTTCATAGAATCCGTGACACAATGAGTATTTCTCTTATTCCAGGTAAATTTTGCCATAACAAAATTATAGTAGATTGCCAGAACATAACCTGAACAAACCGAATGTAGATCTTTCTTAATTTCTCAGTCCTAAGTACGTAAGTCGGTTGTCTGCAGGAACACATCTGCAAGAAGTCTAATCCGTAAATAAGGGCTGTTGTCCAACAGGGCCTCAGGAAACAATTCATGCAGCTTTCATCCTTCATATCTAAATTCATTTTGTGGAAAGTTTGTGGAAGTTTTTATCTTAAACGAATACTCTGTAAATTTATGTGAAAGTGAGCGTAAGTTTCATGCACATCTAACATATTATCTAATTATTTTCATCATTCAATTTTCTAGTGAATTTTTATCATCCAATTAGGTTAATTGCAACTAATTAAATTCCTAATTTTCATTATAATTAGAACCACTCTGAAGAAATATTTTAAAAGCTTAGTCAATAAACTTAAGTGTTGGCTGAACGAGAATGCTTTATCGTAAAGTCTTTTTTTTCATTATACTTAAGTAGGTAGAGAATGTTATGCTAATGGAAATAGCTCAAATTCTTTTCTATTATGGCGTTTTAGTTTTCTTATTATAGTAATGAATTTTTATTACTTGAATAACTTTAGTATTTTGAAGGTCATTGCTAAACGTCAGAAATTTATAATTTAATATTTGCAAATTTTTATCATTTTCATTTACGATTATTGTATCTTTCTCAGAATTTTAATTCAGATGTATGTCATGTATTACAGCATAGTTGGTGTTAAATTTTGTTAGTTAAGGGTGAAGAGGTGGGGAGATAAGTTATCACAACTCATTTCTCTAAGTGGGAAAATGAAAATTTTTAACGCTCTTAGCTTTTACAATTTGCTCTGAACTACTACTATGCCGAAAGATAACAGTTTTGCCTTTTTATACTAAGAATATAGAAATTATTTTCAAATAAAATTTATAATAGATAACGCTACAAACAACTTTGTAATTATCTCTTCTTGGCCTTGTTCAGTATCGCAGAATTCATACTGAAGTCTAGTTATTCTGTGATTCTGAACTCGCTCTCCGACAGAATTTTAAGTAGTCTAGTCAGCTTGTATGCTAACTTTTACTGGTAAAATAATTGTTACTTATCGTACTATTTGTCAGATGACTGTGTGTGCTTTCTTTAGCATGCTTTTTTTCGTGAATGCTAAAGAATAAGATGAATATAAAGGTATATTCAAATAATATTATAATAGTGTTTATTCTGGAAACGATTTATATAAATTTTGACGTAATTAACTACAAGAAAACTCACCTCCTAGTTGTAAACCTGTTGAAGAACTAACTACCTTGAGGACCGAAACAAAGATTCTGGGTATTGTGTGTACAGATGAAATACCAGGTAAAAAATATTGTTTTTTCTAAATAAGAATTCCTCCTTTCGCAAAAATAGGAACACCAGTATAATAAGTTTTAATAATACGATACGTCCTAAGTAGATTATAATAAAATAAAATAGTATAAAATATGGAAAAAAGGCAACTGAATTAATAATTAACAGATTTTTCTATTGAGTATTGTGTTTAATTTTCGTAAAATCTTAATCCTAAAAAATATAAAAATTTAATTTTGTTTTAGTTATTTTAACATTTATTACCAAATACAATAAGCACACTATTGTTATTTATTTTAATTTTTTAAAACCTACAAGTTTTAATTATTGGAAAAGTGTCAATACATTCTATGTCGAACTTCTGCGTACCATATAACATACTGTATTTTAATTGTTAAAAGTTTTATTTATAGTTAGAAGAAAAGTCAAAAATAACATCTAACAAACATTTCTCGTGGTCTTAAAAGTTATTAAAATTCGTATGTAAAGTAACATATATTTATTTTATGCCACTATAATATAAAAGAAAACCAATATCATATTTATATTATTAACACCCAACCGAGAAAAAATAGGTAGACTGTGCACTTTCTTATTAAAATTTATAGTTTAGCTATTTGTTCTGCATTGGGCATTATTTGTGCATTAATATAAATCGAAAATATGTATTTTCACACTAATTTTATATATTCACTTCATATACAGTATTAATTCTCACGAAGACAAAATAAAACTACTACTTTCACGCCTGGAAACTTAAGTGATTCAAGCTGCCATTTTTATTCTGACGTCAGGGTAAGACCTGGTAGGTATCCAGATGGCCACGATGAAAGTCCCACTAGTAGCCTAGTGGATAAAAACCATCCGGTTACGTTTTTGTTGCCCACGTGTGTTCGGGAACCGATATGTCATTCTCAACATTGTAATTGAACATCCTATGATAAAAGCCACATATTTCGTTAAATATCAATAGAAAAATCTAAAATCGACTTTCCCGGGTTTCTTGACGTTTATAATCTCCTACATAGGGGAATTTTCCCATAAAGGTTCATCCGACAGGCAGATTGCCCACGTCGAGTTTCCTTATAGGCTACGAATAAAACCATTCGAAAGTACTGAAGTGATGGAAAGTAATTAAAAATTTCATTAATAGGCAATAATTATGTTTTTAATTTTCAGCATAATTATCTCAAAAAGTTCAGCAGCTTGTAATAATTTCAGCATGGCCGGAAAATATAATTTAATTTGTTTATGCGAGTGTTTTATATGATGAATTTAACATTGCACAAAAATAACGTAATTTTAACACTACATTTAAACGGTTTTTAAAACATCGTTTCAATTTTTAATTGATTTAATTTCAGTTTTAAATAATTAATTTTGATTTTATTTTTTTCTGTTTTGGTAGCTATGTACTATGCCTTTTTCGTTTTAATATGTGATTTACCGACTTTTTCTCCCACTTCTATTGAATTACCGATAAGACTCCGAATCAGCTCAGAGTTAAGATTTTCCTCACGTCCCTACCCACTTATTGATTCATGTTGAGATCGAAAACTTGACTCTTTGGAAGGAATAACAAGAAAAATGTTAAAATTTAAATTTAATTGTAAACAAATAAAAAATAGTTGAATTACAATAAAACTTCATTACACATTTAAGATATTTCGTTAAAATTTTTCAATTATGAGATGGCATCTCGTAATTAAAGTTATTCTTAATATATGCACACGTAAACGTTGAATATCAAACGTTTTAAAATTCTGTTCCTAAAAGAAAAAACAAAGAGAAAAATCATTTTTAATTACTGTAAAACAAATATTCTAAAATAATTGAGACAAATACTTTCTTGTATCTTGATGAACCGCTTCGTCGTTCGCTTCTTTTGCATCCTCGTCATTTACTTACTTCATGTCATTCTAAAAGGCAACTTCCATTGCATCTTCCTTCACACATTTCTATTCGTCATTTTCGTCTCTCTTCAGAAACGTTTCGAGAAACGTGTGTTGAGGAACCGATATGTCATTCTCAACATTATAATTGAACATCCTATGATAAAAGCCACATTTTTCGTTAAATAACAACAGAAAAATCTGAAATTTTGACGATAAAATCTAAATTCAAACTGTTAATACTTCGAAAATTTGTTAAAATTTTTAAGATTAATGTTTGCATTTATCAAATTGAAACTCTAAATATTATTTTTGACTAGTAGTCACGTGGATAAAACCGCTGAACACTAGTAATTTGTTTTGGGTTCGCGGCTGACCAATGAAATGATCCCTTTTAAAACATTATAAAATATACGTAGAAGAGACTAAAATCTTTTCACTTTTTATCATGTCCAATCATCGGGAACAATAGTCTTTTATTGCAGAGCAAACCTTTTATTATAGGCTATGCCTCTGCAAAAATATACAAAACAGTTTGAAATCTTCAGCAGTGACAACCCAGTACTGAAAATTCATAGTTTCTTTTAAATAATAGCTGACGATTGGTCCCTGTTTTTCGCTACAGGATTGTTTTGGCTAACGGAAATCTTAGCCGGGCACAAGTTCAGGGTGGTCGACACTGGAGAGTCCGTACCCCAAGGTTCAAATCTATTCTGGGGTATACGTTCGTTCTTCTTGCTTCGCATTCGCCGACGTCCTAGCAACAATTGACCAAGTAACAAAATGTCTGAACCTGGGGTTCCTCTTGGACTGCGCAGGATTACTATCTCAACGACTACTGTAGGGGGCTTCTGCTTTAGGGGCGTTCAGACATAATCCCATGAACAATACCTTCGCACCACTGGCTACTCGAACAAGCACATGTATCAAGTGTCCGTTACAAGGATCACCAATGGCCTAGCCGAATCAATGATATCTTATGTTATGAAGGCACACTTAGTTCCCAAAATTTTTTAACATACAGTAAAACCCCTGTAATCCGTCACCTTTGGGATTGGTGGTAGAGTCGAAACGCAGAAAAGGTCGGATTATCAGAAAAAAGTAAAATAAACAATCTTTCAACTCAAGTATGACTGTATCGTTCTCTGCAGTAAAAACATTGCAATGAATCGCACAAAAGCTCTTATTATCAATGAAAAAGAGCAATACTGTATGTATTTACTACATACTGTACACTGTAGCGAACACAGAAGAACGCGACGGGCGGTGAGTCACCGGCGAGTTGGGACAAGTTTCTCGACTCCGACCACGGTCGGATTAACCGGAGCGACGGACTAGCCGAGAGCGTACTAGAGGGGTTCTACTGTACTGTAATAAGACACACATCAATGGGTTTCATTAGGTTCCTATTGAAAATGTCCTAATAAATTGACTTGTGTCAAATGGTAAAATATCGATCACATGAATAGGATTGGAATGATAGTGTTAGGAACCACCTCCGGGAAGATGAAAAGAAAAATGGTCTTTATAGAAGTGTTAGACACGAGAAACAAAATCTAGAACACTTCACTCGGAACCAAGCGAGGCACGAACCCGCGACTAACGACTAACTACCAATGTTTGGATGATTATATCCAGTAAACCTAAAAATTTATATTCTTATCTATCGTGTTAATAGTGAGATTTACGTTTGTTAACAATTACTTAATAGCAAAACATTACTTGCTCTTCGATATCCAATCCACTTCTTCTATTTTATGAACAGAAATGCAACCCGTTTCACAACATCCCATCAGCTCGTCTTCCGCGTTATCAAATACTTCGTGAACATGCACAGAAAACTTGTCTTCAAAATGTAGCTCAATATCTAAAATGTAGACATAATCAGTTATTACTCGAAAGGAAATTTCAAGTACGGTGGCTAAAAACCTATTAATCAAAACATCTGATAAAATGCAAATAGCCCAAGAAGGTCACAACAATGTGTAAAAATGCTAATCTTCTTGTAGAGGTTGCTAAATACTTTACAAGAATTAACTGTTGCGCCACCCTTCTTGTGCATCATGCATAACACCGACCGAACTTACACTCTCCAAGAGACAACTGTAGCTTCAGAGCTTGAAATTCACTTTTATTTATTTTGAGAGTTTTGCATCTCTTCACAAACCATAAAATTGCATGAGCAACGTCTTTGATTGGAAGAACATCGCATTTCTTGGGATAGAGGAAACAAGAATGCAGCCATAATCCATCGTGAACAATCAATGATCTCTCCGCTATTTGCAATATTGTTCCACGATAGGAGGTCTCTTTTCTTATAACCTTCTAGAATTTAATAAATCACAAGTAAAACAATTACATTATTTAAATACGTTGAATGTAAGGACCTGTAATTCTGTAGGCAACGTTGAATATTTAGTGAATAGTCGAAGCCATTCGTAGTAGTGCTGCTCCATTAACAGTACACATTCTGCAAACATCTCAAGATACATATCGAAATATTCAGCTTTAACTGCCTGAAAGTTGTGATTAATTAGACACTATAAAATTGTTAAAAAATTTATAATAAAATCGATATACACGCGTATACCTAAGGAAAAATAAAAATTGATACCGTAAGAAGCGGCGATATCATTGCCGTATAGTTCACGTCGTAATTATTTCCAATCACTAAATAACGTAAAAAAATGTAACAAAATTAGTGTTACATTTGGTCTACCCTTTAAAGTACATTCTACAAAACACTCATTTACATTTCAGAAATTTATGTAATATATTCTATAAAATAAATTTACTTACGCGGAACTCTCGAACAATCCATTCCCATATTGTAGCATCTACTCATTCTGCAAAACAGGCACCTTATACGTGACACTGAGCACATTCCTCCAAAGTCACAGATGAGAAATCGATTTGTTTTAATTGTCGATTCGAAAAGATGGTTACAGGAATCACAAACTCTGCAACCGAAATGATCTGACAGGCGGGCAAATGCGGTACAACATGGGCATTCTGCAGAATAATCATCTTATTATTTTACGTTGTATAAAATAGAAATTACTTTCTACAGTAGAAAACGCCTTACCAGACCATTCTTGATCATCCATTATTCTTGAATAAATTATTGATAATTTAAGCTAAAATCTTTCTTATTAAACAAGGTTATTGTTAAAATATATTGTAGAACTGAAGAAGTGCGATAGCAATTGTTTTCAACGTTAGTCAATTAACGTTGCTGCTAATTTGCATAATCATACAAGGAATTAAAATAAAAAATACATTTTGATCTATTTAAAACAATATTCTTATTTTTTAAGGCTGTAAGTTATTATTATATCAATTATTTTATTTAAACTGGAAACTTATAGTTACAGCAGGGTACATTCTGTTTATATTTATGGATTTTAAATGTAGACGGTCACCATAAATCCAGTTAATCGAAATGCAAAGAGTCAGTTTATTTGGTTACCTAACTCTTAGACTATCCGGTTTCAACTGTAATGCAAGACAATAAATATAGAGCAGAAGGTAGAGGGTGATCAGAAAATCTACAAAATTCCTATGCAGGAGATTGTGTCCTGAGTTTTTTAATTAGAAAATATCTTGACGACAATGTCTGTAAAATGTAAATTGGATATAGATCTCGGTTATTGTACGACTTCTTGGAAATTTGGACTTTTTAACATACTGTATGGCAATCGACTGGGGATAATAAATTGTAATTTTGAAACTGCGATACAATGGTTGAAAGATCTGAAAGCAGCTATCAGAAACTGCTTTATCAGTTTAATGATCGTAATAAAAGATGTTATACAGAAGAGCGCGAGGAAAAATTAAAACTGTTTGTATACTCTCTCCCATCGGTTATGTCAGTAACATTATCACAATATGAATGCCTTCTTGCACCTTCAACTTGGTGTCTGACTCTCTCTACGTAATGGGCTTTCGGGTCTCGGTGGTGGTGCCTGTCTCGTATAATTCACAAGAAGTCATTCCATATATATATATTAGACACCTGTACGAAATACGTTATTTCTGTATGCAAAATTCAAAATTTTTGTGGTGTTATAGAGTTAACATTGTATGTTTAGTATTACAATTTGAACTCCAGGAATAATGGTTACTTAATTTACGATGGCACGCTAATAACCACTCGAGTGTTGCCCTACTTACTTGTAAATCTGATTTTCAAGTCCAGAATCTTACTTAATACGTGTTACGACATCCTTTTTTGAGTCTTTTACTTATACCACGGGAAACATTAACCTAATTATTAATACTTTAAATAGAGTTTTAGCAGTTTGTAATGAAAATTGAAATCAACAGGCAGTAGCTCAATCGGTATAATGCAAGGATTTCAGTATTTTTCACGCGAAGTTGAAGAATACGAGTTCAATTCTTGCGAAAATCAATAAATTTTTGAAAATTTTTGCTTTAAGTAGACGTTTTATCCAAATGATTTTCGAGAGTGACATAGCAGTTGTGGCTTAGTGGTTAGAATGAAGGATTTTTCTCAAAAAGTAAAATTGAAGAAATTCCGATTTCTCTTTCTATTTTGCCACTTAATATTGTGATTTTGTCATATGTATGTACATATTTATATTAATTGTAATTATTTAATAAAAAGTAACTAAAATAAAATTTTTCTTTGTCGACCTAAGTAGGAATTGACTTTAAAAATTTTTTCTATATTACTTGTTTAGTTTTAACTCGTGTTTGTTTTTAAGTAAACAGATTAGAGTTCTGTGAAATTTCTAGCCTCCGTATGTCAGAAAAGACTGGAAATTAATTTCCGTGTACTAATATATAGTAGAAATAAGGAAAAGACTGATTTTATCTGACTCCATCTGTTTTTAAGATAAGAGTTTTTAATAATTTTTATCTTTTACATAATCTTTTCTGAGTCTCGTCTATTATGGTCAATTTTACAGATTCTCCGATAATGTGTCCGGCAGTAGTTTATAATGAACTAGTATTGGTCGCTAATCACTGACCCGTGGCCAAATGGATAAAACCACTAAATGTAGTCAGCTGTGGGTTTATGCCTCGTTAACCGGCTAGCCAAGTGAAGTTTATCAGATTTCTTCGTGTGCTTAACGCATAAACAAGGACCAGATTTACGCACCGCTGGCAACGTGGCGATTTTTCACGTGTTTGAAGCATAAAAAATCTATTTTCTCTTAATTAAATGTTCTCACCGTTGGCAGATTCCAATGTGTTGAATAGCCTTATATGATGATTCTTATGAGATGTTTCTTTTGTTTATGCAGCTGTATTTTTCTTCCGTAGAAAATAAAAGACATTTTCACCTTTATGTGTTTCTAACATAAGAAAGAAACCACAAAATGTGTTGATTTGTAATAAAATGCACTTTACGAATTTCTATTCATAAATTTCTATGTCACGCTACACGCTTTAAGCTTACGTATCTCGTAATCCGGCATTCTCGCTAATCTGGCACCTATCTGTGCAAGAAATGCGGGACTTAGCGGGATCTACTGTAATTCTCTTCTTTTATACTATAGCCAAGCTCAAAATGAAATGTCTGGAGTGTGAGAGATAGAACGTGTGTTATATATACAGTATATTCTACATTGTGTATAAAATATCTTTTAGATGACGAAAACTGGATCCTCATAGAATGATGAGCATGGTAACCGCTTCGTCCGTCCGCAATTGTGTGCATATGTTAATGATTTGTTTCTCAGGATAGTGACTCGTCACGCGCCTCACGTTAATTGTCCTTAATATTTCGTCATGATCAAAGAAAAGTAACAATTTATATGTTTGAAATAATGGCACATGCAGTTTTATGAAAATAAATGAAAAATAATTAATTACAAATTATCGATTGTTTGGCATTGTCGCTTTACGATGTGCAGCAGCACTGATTTACATTTGTTGTTGTTTGCAAGACAACACAACAAAAATACATAATAGGAAAACAAAAGTGGACGATCTTCCAGGGAAAATGCTTTCCGGGAGGACTTTTTTTTGGTAAAGTGGTCCATATTCATGTGTTGGCACGTGAAGAAAGCCCAGTGATTTGCACGTGATCAACTTTTTATCGAGGCGCGAACCCCCGACCAGCGCTTAGTGGTTTCGTCTACACGTCTCCCAAATAACAAATCGAGAAAATTTCCATTTTATAAATCACGACCTTCTATTATTTAAATATTGCAAATCATTTAAAATGCCCAAACTATACCACTTTTGTTCTTTATATGTGTAATGTCATCATTCTTTCTATAATTCATGCAAACATTTTTATAAAAGCTTGCTTCTTTTTATGACTTAATACGATTTGTTCCGTAAATATAGAGAATGTTGCACGTCTATATATTTATTTAATAAAAAATTAAAATTAATAATATAATAATTCCTGCATGATGAAAATATTCTATAGGATAGACGAATACAATTGTCGCTCGAGGAGGTATCTTCATGCTCTTTCATGGTTAATTTCGGGCTGTAGGATTATTCCCTTTTACTTTAATAATCGATTTTAAATTTTAATGTTTGATGCTTATGAGCTTGCCTCATATTATTGTAGAATGTTAATTTTGGGGTAGGAGTATATTGTGAAGTGTATTATGTCGCCTCATCACGTATACCACATAAATATTACTGCTTAGATTGGTCTAAGCGACAAGCATTGTTTATTAAAAGATAGTCCTGTCTATAAAAACAAAGATCACTTCATTAAATATAGTATATATCTGTGGTAGACTGATTGTTGTGTTTATATAAAGTGTTATATAAGAAATATAAGTAAACCATTTCATGTTTTCTTTTAAATATGCCAAACTCTAAGTTAAATTAAACATAATTCGAGTAATATAAGAAAACAGTAAACTCTTATTGCAATTACGACTCCCTGTAGTGAACTTTCAACAAATTAAGCAATTCTGAATAGTTCTATTATTATTTATCTGCAGTTAAGTGAATATAGTGAATGATCAAAAGTTCGTTACATGGAGAGTCCATTGTTTAAAGCGTATTAGTAAACACCCAACCATGACGTTAAACTTTTAAGTACAGATATAATGATTTAGCAGATTTAAATGAAAGATATTTTTTTCATTTTCATTATTAATTAATTTTTTAATGTATTTAACGTTAGAAAAGTATTTCCTGAAAAGAAAATGGAAACACGCATAATGAAATTTTGTAAATTTTTATGAAAATTCTTAAAATAACATCATCAGGACTCATATTTTGTTAATTAAATAATATATAATATTTAAACATTACAAATTATGAAGGTCAACAACTTAAGAAGTAATGAGTAACAATGACTTGTTTCTTCACTACCCAACTTGCAAATTTCCTGCACAAAGTGGAAAAAATGACTTCTAACAGGATCAATTAACTTTATCCCCGATATTTTCACATAAATGTAAAGAAAAATACAGTTTTTATGGATTATCCTGAACCAGCAGCTTCACTTCCACGTAAGTACACAAACAATGTTAATTATTTCTAATTAATTACACTTTGAAGTTAAATTACTTTGAAATTTGCAGGTGTGGTTAAGAAATGTTCCATATGCGAAATTATTATTAGTATCGACAACTCATACGGAACGTGGGGGTGTCAGAAATGTAAAGAATTCTTTGCAGAATGTGTTACCAAGAACGTAACACCATTCTGTTATGTGAATGGCGAATGTAATCTAAGTCCAAACTATGACTGCACATTTTGCAGGCTAAACAAATGTTACGATGCTGGAATGAAAGCCGAATTAGTTGAAAGTAAGATTTTAAGTGGCTGTTTTCTGTAACTTATTCTATAAAATGTTAATTGAAAATCTTGCAGATTATTCACCGAAAAGGTGGGATGAAAATCCGGAGAATGGTACACGTGTCCAGGTACGTAATAATGATCACAGCATTCTGGTCTGTAATTAGAGAGTGAATATGCGATTTACGGAACTCAAAATTATTTTCTTTAGTGTTTGAAAAAGAGATTTTATGCACAAAGCCGCAGAATTGTCGAAGATTTTAAGGAAAGTTCTCGTTACATGGAACAAAGTTATTACAAATGGCTGTTTTCACTCGACAAATTTAATGAACTTCCAAGTGCCAGCCAAGTAAATAAAAGAATAATTGTTTTGTTTTTAATTTTATATTACTTAGCAGAAAGAAATTAACATTTAGTTACATTATTTTCAGGATAAGCTACTGGTAAGAACATTATTAAAAGGGACAGTATTAGAATATATACAACGTTCTCTTCATGTTCACGATGTCGTACGTTCCATTAGATGTTTCTTTAGACCGATAGATTGTCGTGTTCCATTGGTTAAACAATTTGGAGAGAGTATTCTCGATTTCACTCAACTCTCCCGTCATGTTGCAGTTGACGAAAAATCGTTTTTTAGATTTAAAATCAAGTTATCGATGGGATTGGGTACGTTCATTTGTATTACAGGCGTATATCCTAAAAATCTGCTCAAATTTCAATAGAGATTTCGGTAATTTCGAATAATTGCACATGGACGAGACAGCAAACGTTCTTCCTTCAATGTTCTCAATTCCATTTATAGAAAAGTTGCATTTTAAAACTGAAAGGACTAAATGGATTCAATAGTAAAATTTGATTGGAAGATTTTATTTCGAAAATCGAGAAAATGATAAATGATATACAGGTAAATATTTCTGTGAAGATGGGAATTACACGGTGGACAGTGTACAGCATATTTTCAAGGAAGAAGAGGAACGTACAGAGAAAAGAATGGAAAATGACTAAAAGGAAAAGGAACCAATCGGAGGAAGACATCTTTGGAAAAGTTTGGAAAACGCTTAGAAAATTGGAAAAAAGTTTAAAATTTCACGCTGATACGTTCGCTGTCAAGAAACGAACGTCTGTTTTAAAATACACGAAGAAGCAACATGTATCTAAAATAACTTTCTGCAGAAGCTGCGTGATGGAATCTGGAAGGCGTCAAACAATCTCAATGTGGTTATGGACGATGAATCCTATTTCACTTTTAACGAAAGCGAATGTGCAGGCAACGATCATTATTTCACCAAAAAGGAGCTGGATGTGGTTCCTGAAATGAAATTGGAACGATACTCCATGTTTTTGTCAAAGCACCTGGTTCAGTTCTAAAGAAACGTTCATGGCTCTCCACTGCTCCATCATCAAAAAGAAGGAAAACATGCGTTCGGAAAAAGGCTAGTACCCTTTATGAAGAAATACTAGAAATTGGATTCACAAAAGAGTTCGAGGACAGAATCGAGACCGAACTTTTCTACTTCAAAGCTGACCACCTTCAGAAGTTAATGGAAACAGTTAAGACTAAATTTCAATGTCCATCCTATCGCGGTCCCGATCGTCTCGTCTGAACGTTAAAAAACCTATCTGCACCCCAAAACCCTTGTTTTTAAATAATGAATTTTAGAAAACACATTGAAATTTGTGTAGATTTTTAAGATACGGGCCCTTATTTAAAAAATATTATAATATTTTTATAAGTCAGAATTATTAAAGTTAGACGAACCCATTTTAAATCGATTATCATCCGTGTTATGTTGTCTTTTGTTCTTTTGTTATAGTAATGAGAAATTTGTCAATTTTTATCATCTTAAATTAACCAATTTTACTCTTCCTTGACATTCTTTTATACATTTCTTTTAAAATTATTTTCTTATTTGTATCCACCTCCCCAGAGGGAAACCATGGAAATGATTCACGCTTCTATCAGATATGAATGTTTAGAAAGCAATCGCAATCAGGATGGACCCTTTCTTCCGCCTTCTAAATATCTTAGTACATATCTTACCATAGCGCTTCTTAAAATTTGGCGGTTTCCAGCATGTGAAACCTCAGTCTACACAGCAAAACAATTAACAATTTAAAAATAATTTTTGATTTTTTATTATTAGTGCATTCAACTTACATTACAAACAATTGTTAAATAAAAACTTTATTTATGTTTAGCTTTTAAACGCGTTAATAGTCCTCAGTAGTAAAATATTTATGAAACAATAATAAGAAATAATTTATTATTGTCGGACGCCATAAAGCATTTTATTAGTCATTTTAGTTGTCAAGTTAATGCTATTTATAAGCAATCGATTCTCGATGTAGCACTCTTAACTAATTCCATCTTCGTAAACTGCTGGTGAACATTTCTGAATGAAAATTCTCGTAAATGTCCTCAATATGTGTGAATTGCTAATGCAATTTCGTTTTGCGAACAACATTCTTCTCATCATATCACATAATTTTCAAACTAAATTTGTACATAGACTTCATTCTTATTGTATGGAGTACAAGATTTATTGCCCCGCTAGAATTTTCTGAGGCAATTGCTCACCATTGCCCGAGAACAGATAACCATTGAACACTGATAAATAAAGGTTCGGGTTCACCAGCGGACTTTCCACGTAGAGTTATATGATTTTATTCACGTGTATTACTTTTAAATGGAGATAAGTTTCTCATATAAAAAGCCTTCTTGGCATGATGTAACCAACCGATATGAACCAATTTTTTATGACGCAGCGTTTTCTTTATTATTATCGCTTCAAAATATGTACGTATCGCTTTGGTCGACTTTAGCATTGCAAAAAACATAAGATTTTGTATCAAATATTTTACTGGATAGAGATTCGTTAAGTAAAAATTATGCACTTTCATCCATCTCCTTAATTAATATAACTGATGATAAATTTTCGAGATTGCCGAAGTTTTAAAATTTAAATTACATTTCCTATTTAGCTATTATTTTTGTTTCATTATCTTCAATTTATAAAGAAACTTAACTCAACGTTTAAGTGTTTAATCTATTAATTGCAAAGGCTCTATGCAGCGAAAAATATCCAATTAAAAATTTAACCAGCCATTGAATTTATATCATTTATTAATTAACTTCATATTTAGGTTAATAAAATGTCATTGCATATTTTATCGCTTCCATAAACTTTTATTCTGTAAAATGTGTTCTAATAGTTAGTATTGCAATCGGCATTCTATGAGAGGGCAACGTTAACTCCTACAAGGGGCCATTCTAAAACTTCTGCCTTTTATGCTATTTTCACTTCTACCATGTTTATATTCACATACTTATTTATGCAACATTAGACAGTATTATATTTATTTATTCCAGTTTAAAGTGAATATATGTTCAAAAATATCTTACATTGATCTTCGTTGTGTCTTTCTTACAGACATCAGGTTGTAAGTGAAATTTAGACATTTCTAGGATCGATTAGAAAAGTTGTAGAACGTTCGATTTGGGTATATAAATGGAGTAACAAAAGAGCGTTAGAAAATATATTTTATTGGAAATTGATGCATCAGCAATGTCTGAAAATATTAAATTTCAGAAAGAACATATTCGTGTGCTGTTGCTCCATCACTTCAAAAGTGGTTACGACACAACAAAAACTAACGATTTCGTCCGAACAGCATTTATAAAAACTTTCTTGATTAAAGAAATGTCAAAGATCCGATAGTGCAGAAAAAAATCTATGATTGTTCGGTGTTATCACGATGGAGCCGCTTCCAACCAACATCACTGTTAAGAAAGAATTGTACTGTGAACAACTAGATAATTTGAAAACCCAAACCAAGGAATTTTGTCCGAAAATCCGCAAAGTCCGAGACACCTACTACAACGCATCGGCGCGTAAAGCAAAGACGATATTAGAAAAGCTGATCAGTCTAGGCTAGAAGGTACTGCGTCGTCTACCTTATAGCCCAGACTTGGCACCAGTTGAATACAATTTATTTTGCGCCCTGCAGAATCGTGTTTTCAATATACATTCAATGACATTACACATGTGAAAACGACGTTTGAGAGTTTCTTCAACGAAAAATCCCAGACATCCTATGCTGACAAGATTGAAAGTTTGCGGCAAAGATGGCGAGACGTAATTGATATTTATAGTTATTACCTACAAGACTGACCAGAAATCGTTCTACAGATAATTACAAATAAAATATTTTTTTATAATTTCTAAATTTCACCTTTACAACCTGATATGAGGACATTAAGAGGTTAAAGTTTACCTTGGGAACCCCAATGGCCGCGCTTCCGGTAATCTCGACAGCATGTGATATTAGAAATTCATTGTAGGTGGCACAATTTTCAAATTACATTATCGTATGTAAATTTCTTTTTTTGTACGGCAGCAAGACTCCTGTGTGTGTTATTTTGACTAGTTAAACATTTATGAAGAAAAAGTGTTACTTTCTGTTATTTTTAATAATAAATAGGTAAATTTCTATTCGTTCTAGTTCTAATGTTGAAATGTGAAGCAAATTTAATAATTTTCTCATAATAATATCTGTTCATAAAAGTATTTTTTTGTGAGATAATGGCTATTGCTGACATTAATTTGGAAAAATTTTAAAATAATTGTACCTATGGACAATTCTCTCGATTAATATACTCCGGATTCAATGATTTAGCGACAGATAAGAAAATACCGAGTGATGTGAAATTTGAAATATTCTTGAATTTGCAACATGTAGAAGAAGGATTGTCCGAATCCTATTTGTATTCTTTTATGTATAAAAAATATCACAAATGGCAATTGAAATCAGCAGGGGAACGTTTTGAAATTTGGTTAATGTTACCTTAGGTGCCAACATGGCGGTTCGTCTGATTCCAGCAAGGAAACAATGGGACACACGTTCTAACCTAACCTATTCTAATAATTTGGTTGCTAATAATTATGGTAATTTATTAGAATAGGTTAGGTTAGGTTAGAACATGCGTCCCACTGTTTCCTTGCTGGAATCAGAGACGAACTGCCATCTTGGAGCTTAAGGTAACATTAACCTCAAATTTTTACAAAACATTTGAGGTTTATTTCTCTCGGGTCTGGAATTGAGCCGAAATGGAAAGAACCGGAGTCTGTTCTAGTTGCTCCACAAAGAGATGAGTGTAAGAAGGTAAAAAAACAAAATTAGATTCATGTGTTGAAATTAAAAAACGTGTAAAAATATCATGTAAAAAGAGAAAAATTAGTGATAAGGATTGTAAATCCAATAAAAGTGAGAAAAAACGAAAAGGAAATGTAAAAATGCGTCAAACACGTGAGTAAAGATTTGTTTTATTTTATAGTTAGTGAAACTTGTAAAATAATCTTGAAACATTTATTATTTACTAATGTAATAATTATTTTTTCAATAAATTCTAAATACTAACTAATTTGCATAAGTTTTTGAACATAGTACGCGTGCGTAGTACAGTAAACAAAATGGCGACCGGAAGCGCGGCCATTGGGGTTCCCTAGGTAAACTTTAACCCATTAAGAATCTTATGCAAAATTACAGAATCCTTCTCAATAAGTTTTTGTATATAAAATTATAGCAAAATATTAGAATTTATACACTAGAATGATATAAAATTTTGATAAGATAATGAGGAAATTTGTAATTTTATTTTCAAACGATTAAATTTCACGAAAAGCAATTTCCTGTAAATTATATGTTGACACTTCATATTAATGTATTTTTAAAAAAATCATTAAAAATTAATTTTTAATTGAATTTGATGTGTTTTTTAGATGTAAGCATTAGCGAAAATATACCGACAGAACTGTTTCAAGAAAAAATAGAAAGAATGGAATATATATTATTAAAATGCCACAAATTTGGCTATGCAAAACTCTTCAATGATGTAGACGTTTACTATATCAGCTCGTTAAGGTATGTATAATTGAGGCAAAATTAACAAATTATAAGACAGTAAGCCTGTAAATAAGCTTAAAATTTATTAAAATTGTTACAGAAAAAACTCAAATTATTCTTTTGCAAGAGACGAAAGTTTTTTTAAAATTTCGGTTAGAGAGAGATTGAGTACGGAATTTTCGAACGATGCCTCGGTGAAATCAAATGATTACGGATCTATCAGCGAAGATAATACTTCAAACAAACATAAACAATTAATTTTCAGAAGTAATTCGATGGAAGATGTTTCCAAAATAGTAGCAAACCCAAACAAGCAAATGTGTGTATTTAGGAAAAACTTAGATAATGCTGATATATCCAACATATTATCTTGTAGAAGAGGGGACAGATATAATATTCGTAATGTAGTTAATAAAAAGGTAACATTTTCAGACGATGTTTCGATATCTGAAATATCTTCGAAATCTATATCTATTGAAAAATCCTCAAGAACACCATCTTTTCCAGATATAGAGAGGCAAAAGAATATAAAATGTATTCAACCTGCAACAAGAAAAGAACTCGCAAAGGTTACAGAGTACGAAGGGATAGCTTTAAGATTGAAAAGTTTTATGAAAAATTCTAACAAACAAATATGTAATACAGATAATTTGATAAAAATGACATCATCAGAAGATATTAGAGTGTATGCAAACAATATGGCGGATAGTAAGACAAACAACAAATTAATCTCACGATTTCCTGTTAAATTGAGAATGAAGACAAATTTATATAAAAGTATTTCAAAATGAATCGTACAAAATTTTAAACATAAAAATATTGTGATCAATTTTTCCTATAATTTAAAAATAATTTATTTCTATATATTGGTTTGACACTTTTATCCTTTTAAGGAATGACATGTTGGAATACTTATTAAGTATTTTTATTCCTTGAATATGTACAATTTAAAATAACACAATGTTTCTTAATAAAGTGTAACATCGCAAATATAGTTCGAATGTGTATTACTTAATTAGAAATAATTTATTTATAAGGAATTAATAAATACAAACATCAGTCAATGGTCAATTAAATAACACTACCGAACACTGGTAGTTAGCTGAGGGTTGGCGTCACACCAATTGGCTGGTACATAGAGTTTTTAGTTTTCTAAAAACTCTATGTACTAAAAACTCTAAAAACTGGCCCCTATTTAGATGTTAGAAGTGAGAACACTTCTAACATCTAAATAGGGGCCAGTTTCTTAAAGTTCCTACAGAAAGGCATCTCCATGGCAGATTACCCATATATTGCTTCATTTCATGAAACCATTATACCAGCAAGTTGAGGAATTTATCGCCTTTATGAAATTATTGCTTTAATTATTATAAAGACTTATAAATTGAGGAGGTGTATTTTTTAACGCTGTCGTTTTCAAACTACTGAGGTAGGCGAACCTGCGATTCGGTACGAAGACATTATTCGTTATGGCAAGTGTTTGTTTGATTTATATTTATTAAAACATTACTGTTTAGCTTACATTACACGACAGTTTTTGAATATGTTTTGTAAAACAAAATGTATAATTAGAAATAGCCAAAATATCCGAAATTACAGGTATAGGTTGTAATTTGGAAGAAAAGGTAGTTGATAGACATGTAAAACGTTAATTAGACAGCCGGATTGCCCAGAGCGGTTAAGGTGTCAACCTACCGCTCTGAGGTTAGCACCAAAAATTTTTTGGAAGGTAATTCATTTCGAATATGGTAAGTTCGTGGTTTGGCCAAACCCATAGTGCCCTTTTTAAAGACCTCCTAGCAGTGGCGTAGCGTGGATGTCAGCCGCCCGGGGCGGAGAAAAATTTCGCCGCCCTTTATTTAGGTATCTCAATTTAAAAGACTAAAATATACAGTAATTCTAAAGAACTTTTCGGCAAGAACAATCATCATTATTGCGTATTGTACAGGTTACAAATAAAAAAGTCATGTATATATGTTTTACAATATAATAATCACATTTATTACAAAATTTTTACACGTGTGCCACTTACATTGAAATAACAGGTATAGAACACTTATGATTATACCTTGACGATCGACAAGATTAAGTTATTAACGAATTAAATATAAAACACAAATCGACTTCCAATTAGAACGAGAACGATACTGTTACTATTTATATTTTTATTGAAAAATAATATAATTGTTAGAATTAAAAACCAAACTTTTGTCTTTAACTGAAACTTTATTCGTCTACTTTTTTAAAGAGCTAAGTCTTTCATTGCACTATCAATGTCTATAACATCACAAACCTTTTGCTTAATAGACAAGATAGCCAGATTGGTTAGCTTTAAAGTACTCATTGTTGATCTTAAAAACTTTTCTCACAGCTGGCATTGCTTATGACAATTGTGAAAAATATTCGGAGCATTATTATAACATTGGGCAGAGTATCCTCCAGCTTGAATTTCACAATAAATTTTAATAATTCAAGTGGGTTCACATTAATTAATTTATTTTCGTTGCGTGTGGCAGCAATAAAAGTCCGTAGTCGTAGTCGTTCCAGCTTCAAGTCCTGCTCGTCAATTTCGGCAGATACGTAGTCGAGATTACATTTAGTATCGTCCGAATCTAGTAATGTATCCGGTATTAGATAAGCAAACTTATCCGCCAAATTCTGTAGCTGCTGAAAACCCTCACGAATTTCTACAATTATTCTATTTAACGGAGAAAACAGCTTCCCTTTCAACTCATTTTCAGAAGACAAGTTGGCATCTCTGGTTCTGTCATCAGAAATATGCCTTCTCGTTATGCACCTCTGAGGTTCCATGGAAATGCCAAGTTCATCACACATATTTTTTGCATAACTTACAGCGCCATCTGCCCATTCCTCTCGTTTTTCTATCAGTACCATCTGCAAAGCATTTACTTTCTGAGCTCACAATCTTATGTCAAGTCCCTTTGTTTGTAAATATTTTTATGCATCATTAACTTCATGTAGCACCGGTTGCCAGAGGCCCAAGAAACAAAGAAAAGAAAATGACTGCATCGTAACTAGCAAAGTTCCTGCATTCGTTCTTGTGTTTAAGCTTTCACCTGTTTCTGTCAGTTTTTCCAAAGAGACGAGAATGTCTTTGTAATTATGGAATGTCATTTTTACGGCATCGCCTCTTGCACTCTATCGCGTATCTTAAACCGTTTTTCAACTTTTGTCTGTCGCTGCTATCAAAACTTCCCAACGATGTGTAGACATGGAAAAAAATGAATAGCAACGTTCTAATGTGCCGAAAGAAGTTACTGAACTCGCCTCAACTGAGGCAGCGTGTAAACAAACCAGGTTTAACGAATGATTTGAGCAAGGAACGAATTCAACTTTGGGATTTATTTCTTTGATTTTTTGCTGAACTCCTGAATGCCTTCCAGTCATAACAGCAGCATTATTATATGCTTGGCCTCTACAGTTGCTTATATCGAGGCCATCAGCTTCAAGCTTGCTCAAAATCGTTTTTGAAATTAATCCAGCAGTTTTATCTTTTGTTTCAATGAAATCTATAAAAAATTCCAGTACTTGTACTTTTTAATTTTCAATCACTACGTATCTTAATATATGGCTCGTTTGGTCTTTATGAGAAATGTCTGGAGTGCTGTCGAATATAATCGAATAATACTTGGCCTCGTATTTCGTGAACATTTTAGATCTTTTAAAATGTTCACGAAATGCAGGATCGTACTTTGCAATTAAATGCACTAATTTTAAAAACTTTCCTCTATTAGTACTGGTGTTGTTTTCTGTATGGCCATGTAAAGCCAAATTTTGTTTGGCAAGGAAATGTATAATATCAACCATTCTAATAAGAATTTCTTGCCATTTTTTTGTTTCCTCTGCCACTAAGTTTTGCTCTCTCTTGTCAATAGTCTGTCTTTTTTAAGTCTGGTCTCCACCCCCTTCTATTTTCAATAATTTTGGTTGTGTAGTGCACTTGATTCGTGACTTGAAACCTTGTGTGAAGACCACCATTTCCCCTGTCCAAAAAACCTCGATGTTAGCATTTGTGAACTACTATTTACGACATTTGTAATAATTTTTGCTTAATTACTTATTTTAACTTTTGTTTTTGCTAATTATGTAATCGCGTGAACTTTGTTAGAACTTTAACTGTATCTGTAACTGTAACAACAACCGAAGTTGTTACAGAGGAAATTCGCCTATTTCACCGATCTAGGGACTCCCCTTTTCCAAATATTAATATCAACTTAAAATGATTTAAATAAACGAATTAGAATAAAACGGTTTATTATCCAAATCTCACAACATGCCAAGAAAAAGAGGAAGAAGCAATTACGTAACTAAACTAATTTATGAAGGATTAAAAACATAAAAACAGGAAACATCGTACTTCCCCCCTTTCAGACTTCTACAATGTTTACACATTAAACGAAGAACTTAGTCAAACCAACCAAGCACAAAATAAAATACGGGGAATCCCTACAAGTCAGTACAGACGTGTTGTCAGTCGCTACAATGAACAAGATGTCATTATTATACATTCATTTAAAGAAAGGGATTCCTCAGTTTCGTCACAGAATAAGTAATGAAAAATGCTGTGTTCATTTCAATCGGTCCAAATCGTAGGTGCGACAAAAATATGAAATGAAATGGTTCAAATTTTTAGAAGGTATTATTATTATTTATTGTGAAAATATGCCGCTCCCTAAAAGTGCCGCCCGGGGCGGGTCTTTCCCACTACGCTACGCCACTGCCTCCTAGTGCCCAAAGGAGGAAAAACGTAAAAAATTACATTAAATGGAATCTTAGGCTTTGTACAATATCAAAGATCGTGCAGTCCACATTATATAATCTTTGTGAAACGGATGAGCAGGAAGGAAATACACATGCTTCGAAATTTGGCCATAGGAAGTCTTTCAGAGAGACACTTTTCCTTAGTTGATCGTAAACGTGTTGAGTTGGTTATTCCGTCAATCCAATTTATGTTCATTTTCTTTTGTAGAGTGTTTCTAATAATTTTAACTTTGTATCAACCATAAATATCCGTCTGTGCTAATACCGTACAATTTATAATAATATCATAGGCTAATTATCGGCTACCAAACGAAAAATCTACTTAAGTGCATTTTGCATGTTTCTTACATTGTTCTTTTTTGGTGCTCGACTATTGGTATGTAAGTGATTGGTATTTTTAAAGATTCATATGCTATTTTAATCAATTTTAAATCACTTATAAAATTCTTTTAGATTGAAAATAATGTCGAAAGATTATGAAAATTACGAACAACTGTTTTGGGAATGCATGATTTACCTGGAACAATGTTTCTACAAATGGTTGTCATTCTTACCACAATACCAAATACTGAAGGATAACGAAAAAGTAAGTTTTAATGTCTGTTTAATATATTTTTATAGAAATATTTTAAAAGTATAAATATTGAAGTATTGATAAATAATTATTTGATTAACGCTCAGAATTAATGGGTGGTACTCAATTCCTGCACCAGAAATAAGGAACAGAAATTAAGCTTGGTGTTAAATGCATAAATTTTGTATTTACACGCCAGTCATAAAAGTAATTGTGAACTTCTCGTTAATTTGCATAAATATGTGGTAAAATAATAAATTAACATACTTTAAAGCAAATTTAATTAGTTTTTTTCTATGCAGATTCGAATAAAACAGAAATATTTCAGACGGGGTACCATTATGGAAATGGTAGAGAGATCACTTCCCGTTCACGACGTTTTAAGATTGCATAAAGCATTCTTCGATCCTTTTAGTTACGTTAATAGCGATTTTGTGGAATTCTCGAGAAAGATCTTGCAATTTACCATAGAATTAAGACAGTTTATTAAATCAGATGAACATTTTCAAATTGTCAAACTACAGTTGATTTTTAAAGGTAACTCCCAACTTTAAAAATTTAACACTGAATATAAAATTTCTATAAACTTAAACCTTTGTTATCAGATGGAATAATAGGAGATGGAAAAGCAAAATTAACAATGAATTATATGGATACGCTTGAAGAACTGGAGGAACTGATGATATACTACGAACATGGTCATCATAAATCGCTTAACAAGACGGAAAAAGAAGAACTTATGGAGTATCATTTGTAAGTATCAGCTTTGATCCTTTGCTACGACCTAAGAAATAATTTATTCTGTACACTTTCAGGGTATCCAATTACAGTAAGCCTTCCCTCAGTAGAGATTTCTTATCGCTCCATATATTTCCATCAGGATAAGAATAATTTCTTTTATATAGAATGATACTCTCCATGTTGAAGTATATATTGTTCAGTCGAATGTTTCATAAATTATATTAATATAAATGACTTACTTGCAATTTTTTTTCTGCCATGTTTAGTTGGAAATAGATTTCATTTTGATGCAAAAATAAAGAAATAATTCTGTAAACTCTTTTGTTATACGTACGTTTGTTTTATAATTTGCTATCAAAGAAGTTTATCGTGATGATTAAAGTTATTAGCAATTCCGTTAGTGGCACATGAAAGCTGACAGTTCGTTGTATTCACACTGTCAGAAAGACATTTATGTAAAGGAGTAAGCCGCTAATCGCGATTTTCTAGCAACTGATTGTGATAATTCAAGATATAGTTAAGTCTATTATTGTTACGTTCCTGATGTAATTTAAAGTAACATTAAATCACAAAATGATTGCAGAAGCAGCAGCAAATACATACCTTTCAGTAAGTATTCACTCATTGTAATAAAACCTCTAATACAAAGTGTGCTGTTGGTTTCGAGTTGCGGATAGTAACACGTTGATAATGTCAAGTGACGTGAACTTGTTCGGTGTACGGTCTAGTGACGTATTTAGCACTTAGTGTTGTTACTCACCTAAAAGTGAATGCGAATTTCCATAGCAAAACCCTACACTAGGCACCTCGTTTAGGTTGGTGTCATCCCCCGATACTTTGAGGGATAGTTCTTAATCGTTTATTTTTAATTAGTATATTAATTGTGTTTTATTGATTGTGAAGCGTTTGTATAAAGATCAATATGTTCGATTTTTACACAACTGACAACTGCAAATTTTATTATTTCGCGTTTCTAGATTTAATTTTAAAATTTCAAATGCAGCCATTAGGGAAATAATTTATAAAATGTTTTGTTTAAAACGTAAAATCTGTTTTGTAATTCTATCAAAACATTTTAACTTTTAAAAATGGAAAAAATCAATAAATAAAAATTCTGAGTCTATAAAAGCTAGAGTAACACGAATATCCACTAACAGTTGTAAGTATAGCCGGAATATAAATGATCATATAAACAATGATTGCTCCCTTTTTTCTTACCTTTGCTGCGCTCTGTCGAGGGTAAAGTATTAATTTTATACATTTCTGTAATTTTGTTAATCATACAATTTATCACCATCATTCATTTCATCATCGAGTATGTAGATCTAGTATTATTGTTAATAGTAATTTTTATAACAAGTACCAATAGTGGTCCCTGAGCCTGTTTTACGGTACATTACTGTAAATTCCTGCATAATTTACTTCATAATTAATATTTTCGAGCCTTTTACTGCCAATATAACCATATTCACATTAAAAATTTCACTGTATTTTTATACTTAAGTATACAATTTTACTCCAAGCATTCAGTAACGTAGACCGATCTTTGTTGACCGTTGATCGATTTAACGTATTAATCATGGAGTAATGTCGTGTGATCGATATTAAAATTTAAATTTTTTATAATGATAATATGGATAATCACTCACGACAGTAAAATCCAGCAAACTGATACGTATTTTCCTATAAATAAGTGTTAGGGATGTATACAATTAATAAAGCATTATCATCATTCTTGATGTATCAAAATCAATTAAAATCAAAGTAAATTATAAAATTAACTAATATTAATCACAATAAGTTCCATATAAGTTCTTGATATGAGCACGTACTAAGCTCTTAATCAAATATTTTCTGTTTGGTAAATAACAATCACGAATACTTGCGTGAACGAAAGTGCACGATTTATTTACTCAATTAAACTATATAAAAAATAAGTATGGAGTATTTATATTCATTATAAACTATGATTATATAATTAAAGTCTTTAAATAATTACCACAATGAATATTAACTCAGTTATCAATTTACTAATCATTATACAGATGCATTTGTATTATATTTAGGGGTTTAATCGCGGATTGGTTAATTTAAAATTTGAAATTTAACGGTCACAGTAATTAAATAACCGTCTTTCTTGACTGTTAATGTTGTTATTTAGTTGCAGCAAGAAGTTAACTATTGTTTTAAAAAATTTAAACAGTTCTATTATTAGAAACACAAGCTATTTAAAGTTAAAAATATAAGTTTAGGCAATTTTATAAATTTATATTTTAGTATTTAGCACTTTTATTTAATGGTAGGAACAGTTTAATTTGTTAGAAACCGCCAACATAATTTAATAAATGAATAAAAATTTTAATTTAAAATTAATTTTAATGTCGCGAAATGGCAGCTTAATCGCCTACTTATAGCCAAGTTACTTTGTTTCGGATTAATAATTAGTCTTAATATAACCCGACAGAACATCCGGCAGATCACGTGGTATTACGTATCTATCTCGTTATCTACGTCGTTATATAAAATAATATATACAGTATATATAAGTCATATTCTATATTAGTACCAGTGGCGTAGCGTAGTGGGGGCGGCAGGGGCGGCCCGCCCCGGGCGGCACATTTAGGGGGCGGCAAAATTTCACAATAAATAATATTATCTTGTAAAAATACCTAAATAAGGGGGCGGCAAAATTTTTCTCCGCCCCGGGCGGCTGACACCCACGCTACGCCACTGATTAGTACATTTACAGTCGGACCTCCCCGTAACAACGGCTACTTTTTCTGTTCCTGTCGGTGGCCGTTGTATAGAGGTTTAACTCCTCATTTAGATTTTTAGCAAGCTTTCTAGTATACAATTCTGAAATTTTAATTCCAACTTGTATCGATCAAAATTTAAGTGCATAAATGATTGTGAAAGAAGCACTGCGGCAGAAAACTCATTTATATTCAAGTGGAGTTAAGTGTAAACCGTAACTAATTTCCTTTGTTGCATTTTTTTATCTTATAAATTCAGTTATGACGGATATTTAGATATTTCGCTTAATACTTAAGCTTGTAACCACGTAATAGACGATATTATAGACAAGGAAACTGCTTAGACAGTATGTTTTCCTGTTACTGCATACAATTATGTTTACAGAACTCTTCCATAAGATATCTGCTGAGTTTTTCTAAAGGTATTATAAATTCAACCCTACAATTAAAGTGCAAAGATAATCTTTATAAACTCAGACAATAGTTTCAGAAGTAATGGCGTGACTTGAGACATGTGGTGATAGAATAAAACCGTTATTACTGGGCATTAACTGTAATCAAATAATCGATAATGGCGCCAAACCGTTACAAAATCACATGACTTCCGCGTGTTTCGCATTTCTTTCGTGCGTTATCTGGGGGAAGAAAAGGAAATAAATCAAAGATGGACGACAAAGAATATAAGAAATAAACACCTCAATTTATTATGTTTTGTCTGTGGTCAGAGCACCCAACACAATGTACCGACGTACAAATTATGTATATCAGTATAAATTTAATGCCCAGTTTTCCGGGTTTTCATCACGTTTGTAACACCTAAATAGGGGCCAAATATTCCTCTCGACAGAGCGCCCAAGTGTTGTGTTGCCGTCACCAAATAAACCAAACTTTTAGCTAAATTTACATCGCATAAATAGCATAAGTTATGAACTTCATTACTAAAATTTAAACTAAAATATATACAATTGATTTGTTGTGAAATCGTGTTGTGTTGTCTTAGAAGTGTTGAACACAAGAGCACAGACAAACACCGCTCAATAGAAGAAAGTTTAAACTAAAGCTTACACTTGAAGGACTTCTCTAGAAATTTGTCTATAAGAAAAATTCTGAAATTCGTCTCAACATAAACGTACCAAAGGAAGTGCTCAAACGAACTTGGAAAACGTACAGTATATTAATCGTCTCTAATAGGAGAAAGAAGATAACTAATAGTAAGAATCTGTCCCACTATTACCCAATAGTTGATGTAATTTTATTACTTTATTATATTAACCCTGTGTGAGTCGATAGGAATCGTTCTCTTACTTAGGTCGCATGGGTCTTTCAGACCCGCCATTTTTATTATGAAATTAATAAAGTTCATCTATCGCGTAGAAGAACTACAATTTTTCTTTTAAATTCTACTGTTTGTTTTCTATCTACTAGTATAAATCGCTTCTGTATTGACTAAATTGTCTTTTCAATATTTATTTTTACGTAATTTGATGAAAAAGAAACAATAAACATATCAAATTTCAACTCGCTGTAAGTTATCTGACATTTCACCGATCGTCATCGAGTTTGTTTGCAAATGGAGACGAAAGATGACTCATTCGTGTGAAGTTAGTAGAAATTCAGTACTACTACAAAAGATTTTTTAATTGACCTCGCGTTTCTCCTTACCGGGAGAGTCAATAAACATTAATTGTTTTATGGCTCTATAAAAAATAATAAATAATAATCTAACACCTTTATCGATGCCGAGAAAGTTTAATTTAAAACAAACGTTTTCGACCTATTCCATAGGCCATCATCAGGTTAAAATCTTATAAAGGTTCGGGGCTCTTTTTAAAATTATTGATGACTCATTGCGGTTCGCAATTTCTTTCATAATGCCTTTGGCATATCTGTTATAAGTGAATTTTGTGATTTTACCGGGACCTTGTTTAGAGCTTCTTGCTACGTTCTTCTCGAATCTTCTAACAATTCCGGTTATTGCGCTTTTCTTGTATCCTAAGGTTTCGGCTACCTGTAGAATTCTGTTAATTTCCTTTGCTCTGTCCATAACGTTGTCACAATATAGAAAGGCCCTTCGGATTAGAGCCCGGAATGCCGCCATCTTATAATGATACGGATCATTTGATTGCGAGGGAATATAAAGTGGACTGTGCGTTGGTTTAACGTAAATACTGGTAGATAAATGCCCGTTTTTGAACTGGATGTTGATGTCTAAAAAGTGTATTGTTACGGAACTTTTCTGTTCTAATTTCAGTTTTAGGCCGTCGTTTTTACGATTGATGCTTTTAATGAATTCATTAATCGTACGGTTATTATTCCATAATATAAAGATGTCGTCCACATATCTTTTAAAATATACTATATCTTTACGGAAGTCATACAAAACTCTTTTCTCCAGTTTTCTAACAACCAACTCACAAAGAATTCCCGAGATCGGACTTCCCATTGGAATCCCCCTTTTTTGTCTATATGTTTGACCATCATAGCTGAAGATAGATTCGTAGCATATCAGGTTAGCCAGTTCTACTACTTTGTTGTTGTAATGTATCAATTCAGAGATTCTGCCGAACAATAATTCGAGTAGTGCTTCCTTGCATGATAGAATTCTTATGGACGGATACAAGCTCTCATAATCCAATACCGTTCCTACTTCCTCTTCCATTAACGATGTGTTGAATTTCCTTAACCACAGTCCCAGGATCTTGTGCCACTAGTGCGTTGCTTTTAAGTTGGGAGGAAATAAACTTGTGTAATCTTTTTTCTAAGACAAAAGTCGATCACCTGCATTTTTCCACTATTGGCCTAATTTGTTTATCTTCTTTGTGAGTTTTAGCGAATGCAAACAACCTTGGAATTGCTGGCCTTGGGTTCCGGCATTTCTTAAGAAAAGGTAAAACAGTACAAAGCTTTGTTCCTTCTAGCTTCTTGACCCGTCTTCTCAATAATATTAACGTTAACCTTTTCACATTCCGTTTTTTCGATGTAATCTTCTATCGCGCGACAAAAAAGTCGCTACGCTATCAAAGGCAGCGATTTCATTTATAATTACTTGTCATGTAGATCGGGATAACTTTTTAGGTTTGTATTGTTGCCCCGCGATGGAAAATGAATAAATAATAAATTCAGATTATAATTAAAAGTGTTTTTATAAGATTATTCTGGATTATTAGATTATAGAATAATGATATCTATGCGATACGATTGTCCCGTAGTTGTAATTATTTTATTTATATCTAATTCCATAATGTTTAGAGTGTAATTAGCTAACTTCTAGTTTTTTATTATCTTTGAACGAGTAAGCATCTCAGAATCGTCTAGTAAGAAATTGATTACGATAAGACAAGCGAATTTATAGCGATTGCTTACATTTGATTTCCAAGATCATTGCCGAAAAGGCAGGATATCTCCCGGCAATTTATAGCTAGACTGTTTTCACAAGTCTCTGATTAGTTAGTGAATGTGAAAAAAAGCAACTCGCATCGCCTAATATACGAGGAATAATCATAAATTAATTATAAAAGTTATAAGTAAAAATTTTACGATAGAAATAGAATAATAATTAAAATAATAAAAAATTAATTAGATATTACTTTTGGAAACAATATTATTATAAAAATAACAGAAATATAAATATATAAATGAATAACGATATCATAGGATTTACTAAACACCACGCGACAACTTAAACGCGATAAAGTTATTGCGACACTCGCTATCGCCAACGGCGACAAATTAGTTGATCTTCTCTTACCCCCATCGCGAGTCGCATGGGTTTGTAAGACCCGAAATATTTTTTTTTCCCGAAAATGAGCGTTGCTATTCAAAACATTTTTACAGCGTGTTAATCGGGTTAGAAAGTTAGAGGAATATTAATTTTTTCAGATTTTTTGAAAAATATTTAATATTAAAAAATTTTAACCAAAGTTCGCGCCGGGTGGGCGAGACCCGTGTGACTCACCTAAGGTTAAATAGATGTACCTTTTTAATTTAAATAGAGGTACAAGAATTTTCTAATTTTCTAATTCTCGGGTTTGTAATGTGCACACTTACCGTGTGCGAGTGCCATACTGGGGGAAGACTGGTACGTTACATACGTTTTAAAATGTTTATACAATTTGCCTGTACATAATGTTAAAACGCCGTATACACTATTTCTTATATTATTTTGGTTGACTGATGAGGGGCACAAGGCCCGAAACCTGTACCGTATCAACTAAATAAAGGTGGACAAAGCCATGTGATTGTTATTAACACGATCTTGTGTTCAACACTTCTAAAATATATACATATGAATTCTTATAATAGATTTTGTATTGATCAGGGGTTCACATCCTGAGAGAGTGAATGGATTTACCTTAGAGATTGATAAATTGCGAGGGATCGTTTGAGAGCCCAGTAGACAAATTGATCATTATTATACAGTAAAATCTCGATAATCCTAAATATATAACACCGGAAAAGTGTCGAATTTAGGTGATTGCCGTTTTGTAATTCAAGCGCATTCCAAGGCCGTCAATCGAGATGCCCAAACGAGGGATTTTCACTAAATTTAGTGGGAAAGTGAAGCAACAGTGAGAGATTTAATGGAATTTAGACTATTTTTGGGAGACTGATTTTTATATTGATAATGCCTAAGATGACGATCCTAACAATCTTTCATATCGTGCCAAAATTCAGAGACGATATCATGCCACATTTAGTGGAAACTAAGGGTTTGAACTAGTGAGAAGCTTGTCTAAGATTTGTCAATACTCCCGGAAATAGTGACACCCGAATTATTTAATACTACAGTTTATTAGTATATATCAATATATACTAATAAACTGTATTATTAAATAATTTTTTAACTTACCGTGTATATCGTCAATAGGCGCCTTATTATTTTTCCATATTTAAGGAGTAAGTTTGGTCTGTGCCGTGTTTGTAGAGAAGAACAAACCATTTACAAATTATTTGTCGGTGTCTGAAAGCTTGATTTATTTTCCCTTCTGCGAAACATCTATCTGGAAATTAACTATTCTAATTATTAGTAAAGTCATCATTTTCAACGAAAGGTTTCTTTAGGTAAGATACTGCAATGCAACTTTTTGGAGATCTTCCGAGAGTAGGCGCTTTCCGAGAGACTTCTACGGGAAACTGACCCTATTTGGGTGTTATACACTGGCAAAAAATTCGGAAAACTGCATATGACAACTCTGCTCTCAGGCTGGAACCCACGACCAGTGTTGAGTTCTTTTATCCAATCGAACACTGGTGGACGTCATCGAGAGGAAAATTCATGTCGTGCTTTAACAGTAAGACGTTTGCAGTGAAGTGTCTTATTGTTTTTTAAAAAAATTTTTTTAGGATAGATACAAATATATTATTTTATTGCTAATATATCTGATGTTTATAGAATATAATCCTGCATATAATTCTTTTTTTACAGTGACGAGTTCAGCCAAAGATCGTGGACTAAATTAATTCCAGATGATTACGATAAGTATCACGCCCCTTCTTCTGAAAATGGTAAAATCATTTTAATAATATTCTGTTAATATATTGTTCATCAAAGGGGTCATAAGAAGGCCTATAAATTATAATTATAATTAAATATTAGTGAATTAAGTCAATGTATACATTTTTTATGTGATTATTATTCTAGGAGGACCAGTTACTGTATACGTTAACCTTCAAATTATGGATATTGATCAAATAAGAGAAACGACAATGGTAATCATTTCTTTATTATGCTCTAAACATGGAAATTTACTTTAGGATTTTTGAAAATTATGGTTATAACTTTCTTTATCTTAAAAAGTATGAATGATACAGTCTGGTATCTGTAATTGTTTTTATTGAAATTACATTTACAACTGAAAAATCCTTTAAATTTAATTCGAATCATAATTTAAATTAGATTACAAAGATTATTTAATAGTAAATACAACGCTTAACAGGGTGGTTGGATGCCTGAGATGATTAAGCCATCAATCGAATCCAGGTTAGAAACTCCCCAGAATTTTTCATGGGTACTCCATCTTGGGTGTGTTGGGCTCTTCCCTTACTACAAGGCCGCCCTTGTTCTGAGCCTGATTTAACCCACGACGAATATAGTAAAATATAGAAAACATCTATAAAACGCCTGACAACTACAATGCACATGATCTGCAGTGAAGAATCTTCTCTTTGTTCTGTTTTTCCTCAAATTTTTAAAATGGATTTTAAGGAGGTTGTTGTTGTGAAAATCGTACAAATTTTACATAATCAATAAAGAAATTTATATACTTTTATTATTAAAATGAGAGCAATACAGTTAAAATTAAAATTTGGATCGACCCTTGACTGCTAGTTCCTGAATTTAAATCTTTACTAAGAGTTATGTGTTTTACAGTGAAGCTTTATTGAAATCAAACAATTTAATTACTACCACAGAATTATGTTTAAAAGTAAAGTTTCCAAAATAGGTAATAATTTCAAAATATTGATATAAACTTTACTAGAATAATTCTTACTAAGTTTAGCTCTTGTAGGATTTTCGAATTCACTTATACATGACCGAATATTGGAAGGATCCAAGATTGAACTTTCACAAATTTAATTTAACAACAACAAGAATTTTGCCACAGAATTACACAAGCGAAATATGGTTACCCGATTTAGTTTTTGACAATAGTAAATGGGCTCAACTCTTCCAGTTTTCTCTTCCAAACATTGTTATCAAAATAAGGAAGGATCATACAATTTATAAAGTTACGAGGTATGAGTTACAGTTATCATTATCAGTTGTAAGCATTAGAACCCTACGAATTTCTTACTGTTTCTTCTATAGATATAGCTTTCAAGTGGCTTGCAAAATGGAGATGGAAGATTACCCTATGGATATCCAGTTTTGTTGTTTCAAGATTGCATTTTGTAAGTTATCTTTCGTGTGAAATATATATTCAAGTTACTTTTAAGTCATTTGATTCTTAAATTTAGTGGCAAATTCTGAAGAAACGGCAACTCTAGCTTGGTCGGGAGAAGAAGGAAGTATTTATAAAAGTCTTGGTGATAGTGTTATTCTAATTGATAAAATTGAACCACCAAAATATGAAATGAGAGAGCCAACGCCTTATAAAGTAACAGAATCGTGGGTCGATGGTACGAATCATTACAATAAAACCGAATTTTGTCCATAGATTTTTTAATTATTTCTATTTTTCCAGGTAATTTTTCATATTTAATTTGCAATTTCACTTTCGTCCGCCGATTAACTAGCAGCATTCTTAATGTATACGTTCCGAGTGCTTTAGTGGTTACGCTTTCCTGGTTATCTTTCTGGTTGGATGTGAGTGCAGTGCCTGCTCGAATTACCCTTGGCGTTACGTCCATTCTTACAATTATCACTCAAGTAGTCCAGTCGAGATCGTATACACCACCTGTAAGCTATATAAAAGCCTTGGATATATGGCTGTTCTTCTGTACCTTCTTTGTTACTGCATCTCTGCTAGAATATGCTGTTGCTTATCAGTTCAAGGAATCGAAGATTAAAGTAAAAATGTTCTATTTTTATTATTTCAATTTATTACCTTCTCTTGCATATTGATAAATCCCGGGGAAGAGAGACATGCAAAGCTTAGAATTTCCAGTCTTTCCTTTTTGCTCGGTACTCTTCAACAGTTTTTTCAAATCTTGCATTTATTTTTTCCCTTCCTCCTTTCTACAAGATAACCTTCCTTGCATGTATTTTCCGCTGTAAAATATTTTTGTCAACAAAAGTCCATGCTCCTGTCCAGATCCCAAGCTTCTCCTTCGCAGTAACTGAGTGGATAAAAACACCGAACAATGAGGTAGTGGGTTTGCTTCTCACCAACGAACTAACAATGAAAGTTTCTAGATTTTCCGTTTCAAATATGTAAATAAGGGCCAGTATTGTCCCGTAGAAAATGTTAATGGCCTGTGCTAGCCTTTATTTTTTATAATTTTCAGTGGGGGTCTTCATTGTTGGTAGGCATCCCCTTCGGCAGATCGCCTTTTTTTTACCTATCCTATTCTATCTTTCCCATCTACTGATATCCCCTGACATTTATTTCTTCCATTTTTCATCTTCATCTGTTTGTACTCATAGTCAGTGGCGTAGCGTAGTGGGGGCGGCACTTTTAGGAAGCGGCAAAATTTCACAATAAATAATAATAATATCTTGTAAAAATTTGAACCTGTTCAATACACAATAATGATGATTGTTCTTGCTGACAAGTTCTTTAGAATTACTGTATTTTTTTAGTCTTTTAAATTGAGATACCTAAATAATGGGGCGGTGAAATTTTCTTCCGCCCCGGGCGGCTGACACCCACGCTACGCCACTGCTCATAGTTAAATTAGATAATGGAGATAGTACAAGCTAATTAATATTATTTATTTCTTCAGAGCGTGTCAGAGGAAACGAAACCTCATACAGAAAAATGGGCAATACGTTGTAAAGAATGTCAAAAAGATTTAAGACAGAAGCTAAAGAAGAAGTCAAAATGTTCATTTTGGAAAGTGTTCAAACCAAAAGATACAACAAATCGCTTCGATTATTATTCTAGGTTTATATTTCCATTTCTGTTCTTATTTTTCTGTATTAATTACTGGATGCATTACTTACAAGAACGAGCTGAACATTTAGAAAGAAACTATTAATTACAATTATTTTAATAAAAATGAAACAGCGGGAGAAACAACGCTAAACATTTTGTATATTAATTGTTAATGTTAGACATTAATCACTGTTTGATATGTTCGATAAAAATAAATGAATAGAATTAGAAATGCATTGCACTGTACTGTACATGTCACCCATTTTCTCTAATAATAAAGGCTTTTTTAATTAAAGCACATTTAATCTTTATAAATAAGATCTAAGGAGGTCAGCGGATAAAGACTTTTCTAACTGTGGCGCGAGCAGATGCCCCTAACAATTATAAAATGGCGAACGTCTGTTGAAAGAACAATGTCGCGTGGTTTCGAGTAGAAAGTGATTAAACTCCATTTTACTTTGGAAATATGTCTGATTACAAGATGAATCTCGGTTATCCGGAATGTTATTAATCTAGACGCTATGTCTACCAACAAACTATTAAGTAATTGATGAGTTGGCATTGTCAATCCTCGAGAGGAGGCACCTGGCAGTGGCGCGTTATCCTATGGGCAAAAAGATCAACTGCCTGGGACCTCCACTAACAAGGGGTCCCAACAAACTTTTATAAACTCGCTATTGAACTAAGAATATCGAAATTAAAATAAAATTGAGATCATATCTAAGGACCCTAGATTGCGGTGTGGCCAGGTGCAGGGTATACTATCACAGCGCAGAGGTCACGTTGAAAAACGAAAGGATACCAACGAGAATATGATACTTTCAATGATCGATCTGTCTTTACTTCTAAGCCGATTCTACAGAATTTCGATTTTTATGGCACTCACGTGTGACTGTTTTTTAATGTAATTAAACGAGGCCAATCTAGTAATTGTCTGTCTTCTACTTTTTTCCTAAACAGCGTGATAAGGAACACAGTGAATTTCTATTGATATATAATCTTGTGTTTCTCACAATAACATTACACCACAGAAATTTGTATTCGTTTTTATGAAATAACTTAAAGTTAATAAATAATAATAATGTAAAACAATTAAAAATTGTAAAGTATTAAATCGAGCAAATTATATTTTAAATTTGTTATTACATTTTCAATTTAACTCGAAAGATGGCGACATATTCGAAATTTACATTTTTTAAGCAAAATAGTGCCATCTAGTATTAATTTTTAAAACATTTTTTCCGTATTATATTTATAATTCAAAAACATGATTTTTCTTATAATAATTATAATTTAACAGATAATTTATTTTAAATTTTATTAAATTTAATATTACGTTACTTTAGAAACAATTACAATAAAACGGACTTTCTCAACCCTCAATATTTACCAAGTTAAAGGTACTGTACGTCTAGCATTAACTGTTACAAGACTATTAACAATTAATTTTTATATCATTCATTAATTATTATAAAACGACAAAATGTTTATTTTTCAGGGTAGGAGTGAGTATTTAAAGAGATTGTAAACGATGTGTAAAAGTTACTTTGACTGTAACTTTACTCGACATACGTCACACTACCACTCTATATCTCCCCAATCACTTGACTTTTTTCTACGAAAATTTAACAGCATTAATGCCTCACGTGTAGAAATAAAGCTACCAAGTTTAGAAAGTTTTGGTTCACCGAGTCTTGAAATATATGCAAAATAGATGCCGTCACACACACACACACACACACACACACACACACACACACAAGCAACGCGAACACACGATTTTGTATGTTTTTTTTACATTTCTGTGCTATTGAAGTACCTAAATGTCAAGAAAATGTAACGCAGAAAACACGGGGAGATGGTAAAAATTTGAGTTTGTAATTTATCTACTTTCTCTACTTTGTGTTCTATGACAGTCAGGAAAGTATGAAGCTTACACTTTCCTGGCTGTCATAAATCATAAAGTAAATTATTAATTATTTTGCAGTTTTCATACACAAGCCAATTAAAATGTACACGGAGATAGAAGAAGAAGGAATGGTTTATTAATTGCAATGACTTTTACAAACGTTTCCGTTAACAATACCTGTTTATTCTTTTTAAATTTGCACGTGTATCAATTGGGTGTGTCACGATATCGTGTCTCACGCGAGAAAACTCTTTTATAACCCACTTTATGTAACGTTTTTAAGTGAATAAACACACAAATCGGCTTTAGAACTATTGTGTTTTTTACTCTGTCATACAAAACATTAAAAATAGGTTACATAAATGATACATATTTAATTTTATAAATGAATTCATTATTTTTTAATCGAAAATCATTAAATTCTTTAACGTTTTAATGAAACACTTCTTATTAATTTCCTTATATTTTTGCTTAAAATTTGAGTTATATAGGATGGTACAAAAGTCTAGTTTACCTGAAACATATACAAGACGGTTAATCGACCTTTAGACCACACAGTATTCATATTCTTCACTTAATAGCGGAAGATAATCAGTAAACACGAGTTTAAATAAGGAATTTAACATAAAAAATGGCGAACAATAGACCTACACACTACATTACTAACACACAACTACACAAGACTACAGGACAGACTAACACACTGCATTAGGTGTGTTACACACAAACATAATGCAGTAATCATATAACGCCCTCCTAAATGGCGCCACGCACTTAAATTGACTGTTTAAACAGATCTTAGTGTCTTAGGTCTTTAACAGATCTAAAACTATTATATAGTTTTAATTAATTTACATAATATTAATTAAATAGATTATACACGCTTGAATATTAAAAGAATTTGACGTGCAGGTAACAACTACCCAATCGTGTGCATCTATTATTGTATTTAAAATTCAGGTAAACACTATTTTTTCGGTGAACGTATAATTTTACTGTCGATCAATAGGGTTTTCTAAACAATAAACACCTTCTGGCTTATTTACATTCTATAGAAGTAGATATTGATGTAAGTGACGATCGTTGTCTATTTTAAATGGCTGAAAGAGTGACAATGATCAACACGTATTTACTTTACTTCTTCTTTAATTTAGGCGAAATTTCTGTGTGGTAAGAGCTTATATTTTAATTTTATGCTAAATGATACTTTCACTACTAATTTAAGTACACTTAATTAAATCAAAGTTAACAGTAGATAGATAGATAAGTTATGTATAATTTTATCAGTAATACTAGAATATGTAGTTTCAAATAGTCAAGTATTCACAAGAATGTTTTAAATCCAAAGATTAAGTAAAGATTCTTTAATGATTTACTAACAAACTCTTGCGCCCCTAAGACCTTACGGGCCTAATGAGAAATCCTCCACTGATAATGATTATTATTAGAGATAAAGTCTGTCAGGGCGTTACACTGTGAGGTGTGAATCTACTTCAGTTTAACTACACTCTTTGCACTCCAGGCTCACCCATAATGGGACGAATTGCAGGCAGCTAAGCCCTTATTCTTAATGTTTAATGCGTGTGTATAGTAATCACTGCTTACAACAAAATATCTGGCTAAGTGTTGCTGTTGGTGCTTTTGTACAGTTACTCTTCTAATAAACATTCATTTATAAAAGGAAAGTAGCCTGTATCCACCCCGGGACAAGCCTGTACACGTGTAAAAAATTTCATACAAATCAGTCGTTTTTACGTGATACTCGTACAGACAGAGACACGCAGCCGTGAAATGCTGTATATTTGTATACTGTATAAACAGAAAATCAACAATAATGTAATTTTAAGCATACAAATTGGGCCATATGAATAAAAGCAAGCATTACCTTATTATTGTAGAATTTGAAGGATTTAGTAGTATGAATAAAAACAGAAGCAAAATCACATACTTTTGAGCATAAAGAAAATGCTTTTGCTTTAGTAATAAGTATTTTGTATGAATAAAAGTAAGCATGTACTTTGAATTATAAGCATATTCTTCAGTTGCAGTTGAGTCAAGACGTAGATTCAACTGCAAGAAGTGTGCTTTGTTGTTGCTTTTATCTAGGTTTATTTTCTGTTTGTGCTTAACCAGAGCTGAAGTAGTTAAAATCTGTGGAAAGGAACAGAAATTCAACAAAGGTTATAAGTGTTTGTGGAAATAAATCTTAGTAGCTTTATTGTTTATTTAATACTAATAATTTTATTACACATTTAAAAACTTCGCTCAAACATAACGTTAAAGGTTTTGAAATTTAAAAGGTTAATAAAAGAAATATTGAAATGTAAATTCAATTATAATATCTTAAACACGACGTAAAAAATATTGTTAAGTATAAGAAACACAAGCTTGAGTCTTCTAATTCATTGTGTAATCTCGTCTACTAGTGTGCTTTTTTAATTACAGTATTATAATTTTGTTGTGTTCCTGTACGAACTAAAGCGTAGTCGTTTTATTAACAAATCTTTATCCTGCCTTCTTCTGCTGATATTGTGCTAGTGTATTCTACTGCACAATACTAAAACTGATATTCAATGTTAATTATACAATCTCAGCTAATAGAATTCATTATTTTGGCATCGTAATTAAGACAACTCAAAACTCAGTAATCTTTTCTTTTTTCTCTGTTCCAGTGACATCCATACAAATTTTTGGAAGAATGCCATACCGGATGATTATGACAAACATTCGCCTCCTCATTTTAATCGTATGGAATCTTAAAATATCTACTGTTACATATTTTATATAGATTATAAACTTTTATATAACATTTATATCAGAAGCCATTATGTATACCGTATTTATGTATTGCATGTATACTCTATTGTGAAATACCAGGATGGTGCAAAAGTGTTGACTCACCGATATAAAATGTGAACGGGTTAATTGGGAAAACGGAAAAAACAGACATTTTATGTCAAGGACTAGGATATGAAATATCGAAACCCGATAGGAACACGGCAGCCATCTTGAAATCCGCCATTTTAGATTGAATTCCAAGTTTTTAAATTGGAAGATGGGCATGTGACATTAAGCTGGTGGAGTATTTTATCAGAAAACAATAGCGTGCTTAATTTTAACGTAGCTATCTCCTTCCCCTCTTATATCAAGTGTTGAGACATTGCATGACTGTCTTCATTGTTGTGTATTTGGGTGAGTCAAACTTTTGGATTATTCAGTTATTTGTAGATGAAGATTGAAGATTGACTAGAAAAGTTCTGTCACTTTTGTGATGCCACGTAATGTGCCATCACAAAAGTGACAGATAAAAAGAATAAAAAAGTACAGGTCATCTTAACCTTATTTCGCTTTTAATTCTAATAGCCAGGTGTAATTACGAATACTTCTGTGAAAACTTCATGTGTTCAGATTCAAAATTTGGCCTGTCAGTCTTCAAATGAGTAGGAGAAGCGGCAAAGATTAAGCTAAAGTGTCTAACTTTAAACGTATTATTTACATAAATTAAAAGTGTATTTCTGTAGACTCTATTTTTGTAGTGGTAATCATGTGTTATGGATATTATTAACAAATAATTTTCAGATAAGCCAATCACGGTTTACTTAAATCTGCAGATTATGGATATAGATGATATAAGAGAGACAACAATGGTAAGAAAACAAATTCTTATACAACAGTATTTTTTATAAAAATTACACATATTTGTGTCTTGCAGGATTTTGGCATGCAGCTTTATCAAAACGAATACTGGAAAGATCTCAGACTCAAGTTTCATTTGTTAAACATAACTAAACCTAAAGTACTCCCTCCGGATATAAAGAAAAAAATTTGGATTCCAGACTTGATATTCGACAATAGCAAATGGGGACAATTGTTCCCTCTATCTGTTCCAAACACTGCACTTAAAATACATCCAGATGAGACACTTGAAAGGGTTTCGAGGTACAGTATGAGTGTTAACTCTGAACATTACAGTTAAAATGGACGATAAATCTCTATATTTCTATTGATACGAGAAGAACCCGAGGACAACTTTGTAAATTTATGTTTCTGCTCATTTCAATTGAAAGAGTATGAAAAAAGGGAATTATAAATATCTCTTTATATAATAGCATTGAGATATTTGAAAATTCGGATGCTTCTACCCTACTTCTATTTTTAAGTCATTCATCTGAACTTTCTTTTGATACAATATTTGAATTTTATTCGGTTTATCTATTCAAGTTCTTTCTAACTACTGTTCTTTACATGCAAAGCCATAGCTACAACGAGATAAAAGATGGTAAACCCCCTCAGCTAAGTAGGCACCACCCATATTTAGAATACACAATCTTGTATATGCTTTCGCTTTTATGGTGAAAACGTATAGAGAATTATATATGGGGCTTTCTTCTAGGCCTAATGATTTATTCTTGGCTATGAGACTGTTTGTTTGTCTTTTTTTAATGTACACATTTGAACACATGGTTAAAAATACTGGAAAATATGAATATTTTAGAAACTGATTCATTAAAATCATTATAGAACATTACACGATTACAAATACACTAAATTTATTCCACATTTATCAAATTTTATAACAATTTTATTAATAATTTTGATATTTTAACAGATACAGTTTTCGTGTGGCTTGCCCCATGGATTTGCAATACTACCCAATTGATATCCAGCATTGTTTTTTCAAAATAGCATATTGTAAGTATATTCATTTAAATTTATCGTCTATATTTATTAAGTAATTAAATTTTAAATTATTTTAAGCGTCATAATTGAAGTATTTATTAATAATCATATAGAGATTTATTCTGAACAGTCGAATATTTAACCTTAATGCGACCTCCCGGAAGGCACCCCTCGAGGCAGCTCTCCCACGTATTGCGTTGCCGTAATTTAACAAAACAAATTGTAATTGTTTTATATGTATAAAGTCTAGGAACGAGGTTTTTTCAGTCTTGGAACAACTTCTAGAAAATAAATTTTGTAAATTTTATTGAAATTTTTAAGGAACTAGATTTTTTTCAGCATCGCGTGAACATTCAGGCACTAGACTTTTATCTTTGCTCAAAAGTTTTGAGAAACTCTGCTAGACCTAGATTGTTATGTGTTTTGACTTACCCCGTATTTACGCGGATGTAGTATATATTTTATAAGAAAAATGCGATAATTTTTAATTTTGTGATAGTAACAAATACTGAAGAATCGGCAACTCTAGAATGGACTGGAGCTAAGAACAGCCCGTACAAAGATAAGGGTCCTAGTATTATATTGACAGAAGATATACATCCTTTAAAATATGAAATGAACGTTCCTAAAGCTTACAAAGTAACTGAAGTTTGGGTAAATGGTAAGTAAATATTTATAATTGTAACATTTATTCGTTTCGTTTTTCATTTACAATGATTCAGTGAATGAACTATATTCACTTTGTTTAAGTTAATCAAACTTTGTATACACAGATTTTTGTATGTACGAAGTGTTTTCCAGTTTGCAGAGGGGAAAGAGTATAAATGAAGAAGTTTGAATTTTAAAATTCTATTTTAAGTAGGAATATATATAATATTTAGCTTATTAAACTTACTATTTGGTGCATTTATTCTTACTCTGTCGTATGGTATTAAAGAATAATTAATTCTGACTGTTGTTGATACCTTAATTATCACTTTCTTCTCCTCCTCCTTCCTTCTCTTACTCTTCCCTTCCTGTCCTCTTTCTTTGTACTGCATAAATACATTATTGTTACATGTATAACAATCAAATTGTCCACTTTTGACATTAAATATTTAAAATATGAGTTTAATAAATCAAGTTTTGAGTTCGTAAATATAGATGCCAATGAATGAACACAACAAATGCACCAATTATGCAAACTTTCTGAAATTGTATAAGGAATCTAAAGTAAGGCTCTTTTATTTTTACAGGAAATTTTAGTTGTTTAATGGCGAATTTCACGTTTACTCGTCGATTAACAGGTTGCATAATCAACGTTTACATACCAAGTACTTTAATAGTAACGCTTTCTTGGTTATCCTTCTGGTTGGACGTAAATGCAGTTCCTGCACGAATTACACTCGGTGTAACCTCTATACTCACGATCATTACTCAGGTCGTGCAATCGAGATCGTACACTCCACCCGTCAACTATATTAAAGCTTTGGATATTTGGCTCTTCACTTGCACATTCTTCGTTACTGCTTCGTTGATCGAATACGCTTTGGCCCATCAATTCTCCGAAAATAAGCCAAGAGTAAGAATGAATTTAACTATAACACAATTATTTTTTCTTTTTTATATTAATGTATTCGAATTATTTACAGCACCATTCCTGTACTTCAACTATTCATAACGAACAGTGGGCACATAAGAAGAAAAATCCCAAAGATAAGACGGTAGAGTTTGAAAAAAGAAGAAAATGTCTTTTTTGTAAGAGTTTTCTTCCGAAAAAATCGATTAATGGCTTCGATTACTGTTCTAGATACATATTTCCCACCCTTTTCATAACGTTTGCCTTTTATTATTGGTGGTATTTTTTGCACCATCGTGCACAAGCTCTAAATAAAGAATGAAAATGAAAACAAATGGTGAGGTTCTTTATAAAGTTACAATAAAAAATCGAAAATGTAGCCAAACACAGCTAATATGACCAATCGTAATTGTTACGTACGTATATATAGTATGTAATTGTTATGTATGTGTAATATTCTCACATATACAACATTATTCGAAATTATTCTGTGTACATAACAATACTGTATATATAACTCGTACAGTACTTGCAGGAGAATGTGCATTGTATATACAAAGCAGTAATTTGATTGTAATGTTTATGAGTAAGAAATGCCAGAATGCTTGAGATAAATATAAACAGGCCTCATCAGAGGTGGAATTATCTAATGTAATGAAGGATAAGTAAAATACCTAGATCTGTAGTATTGAAGAAAAATTATGAATTATTATTTACAAAATAAATTTCAAAAAGTGTAGCAAATTTCCAATAAAGAAAGTAGGTGTTACGTCTCTTCTTACAAATTCTTACAAATATTCATAAGCATCTTGCACAAGTCTTAAAATATTCACGAAAATCTATTTGTAAGTACAGAAATATTAGAGAAATCGGTTAATGTTACCTATGGTTCCAAAATGGCGGCTCGTCGCTGATTCCAGCAAACAGATGAAAGGAAACAGTGGGGACGCACGTTCTAACTTAACCTAACCTATTTTAATAAATTACCATAATTATTACCAACCAAATTATTAGAATAGGTCAGGTTAGGGTAGGTTAGAAGAAAGGAAACGTGCCCCACTGTTTCCTTTTTTCTGTTTGCTGGAGTTAGAGACGATCCGCCATTTTGGAACCATAAGTAACATTAACCGAGAAATCTATAAGAACCTGCTGCAACTTACAAAATTCTTTTAAAAAACACGTTTGCAACGGATGGCTGTTGAAATTTCGTCTTAAGAAAAAAATTTAAACATTTTACTGAAATTTAGGAAATTTTTACAAAAATTAAACAGAAAAATATTCAAAAGTACATAAAAGTCAAAAAGAAATTATCAAAATCTTATGAGAAAATTTTTCTTTATTTTTAAATTTGTTATTCTCTGTGCACTGAAACAGCCTTTTATCTACGCCTCATCGTGCCAAGCCCAGAAAAAATAACGACCGGACCCTATATATTTCTAACAGGCTACCCATGAAAAATTTCTGGGAAGTTGATCCTTAGCCTATCGCTCTGCGAACCCGAAACGAATCCTTGAGAGCAATCTTAACAGACCCAAATATGGCGTGCTTTGTCCCTCAACACTCGCCACCTAATATTCACAGCCCCGACGGCCGGATGGCCGAGCGGTGAAGGTGGCAGCCTACCGCTCTGGGGGACCCGGGATCGAGTCTGACCAAACGCCAATGGGTATGAATAAAAGGCCTTCTTAATACCTAGAAAACGAACGGTAGGAGTTAAAAAGTAAGTATATACTAGCGCCACCTAGTGGGCCATTTTTATATTTCGTTCAATTTATCAAATTTTCTTTGTTAGTAACAGGGCTGAATAGGGGCCCTAAATTGTCCTTATTTACAGTAAGTAAATAGAGGCAGTTTCCAAGAAAACATTCTTCCGAGAGGCATCTCCATCGGTATGCCTCTCATGTTCGCGTGCCGTATACAAATAATCTAAATTAAATCCAATCAATTAACTGTTAATTAGTCTCTTTACTAAATGAAATAACCAATGACTTCCTTAGCTTTATAAATATAAATACTCGAGGTAAAGTGATAGTGAATACTGACATTTCATAATTTTTAAATAAGATGTATTTAAATTTTACCAATTCCTAATGCGCCCATCAGTTCCCATAGGAATAAAACCATTGAACACTGACAGTTGGTTTCGGGTTCGGGTTCAACCAATGAGCTGTCCGTATGAAGTTTACTAGAATTTTTGCACGTGAGTAAGGCCTAATGAAAGCCAGTTTTCCATAGAAAGTTTTCCCTGAATGGCATTCCCTCATCAGATCCTCCATGTGTTGCGTTGCTTTATCCCATCAATGTGACTACGTATGTCATTAGTGACGTTTATTGGTATACGAAATGTATAGTGACCATCACATGAGAATCGAGAAGGAGCCGGAGAAAACGAATCATCGATCCCTATTCTTTAATTACATTTTGAATTCCTAAGCTAAAATCATTGTATATCATTCTGCCTTAAAATCAGAACTGTTTTTGAATTTTTATGGAATGATCAAAAATTCATTTTTGATCCAATTAGTTTATTGTTCGATTAATTAACGCGAGATATCAGCAGATTACGGCTATACGGCCAATCACAGTTACTCCATTACCAGATACGAGCATGTTTCTGACTGGCAAGATCCGACCCGCAATGGGATTTGCCAGAATACTCGACAGATGAAGCGACAAACTCGGTTTACACATTGTTTACCTGAAAAGGTTTTTTAATTTTAATTAAAAATGTATTTTTACAGAATATATATACAATTTGAACGCATATTAACAATACAAAAGAAGGTTTAATCATTTCCTAGTTATTGTTTAGAAATTACAGTAGAGAGTCGTTAATCGAAACTTCGGTAATCAGAATCGCCGGTAATCGGTATGATTTTCAGTCGGACTGTGTCGCGCTGAATCGAACGTTTTTGATACTAGATTTACTTCTAAACTATAATTTTCATGTTTTTATATTTTTCAATATATTTATTTTGTTTGTACAAAATAAAGAAATAATTTTTAACGATACGATAGCCTCGATTATTATAATAAAAATTTTCGTTAGGCTTAAAATCGACGAAAATTCAACACGAAGCGACACGCAACGGACAAAAATTTGAACATCGGACAGGTTAATATATTTTTTCGTACATAATCGGTAGTCGGAACAAATCACTAATCTGAACATCCCCAGTCCCCAATTGATTCCGATTTTCGATTCTCTACTGTATTTAGTGTTGATTTTCTGCTTGTTTTCTCTGCTGAAGAAAGTACCACCAGTAACAAATTGCAAATATAAAGAATAAACATGGGAATATAAATCTAGAATAATAATCAAATTTGCTAATTGATTCTCCTGGTTTTAAAATTTTCTGGATGCTTTTCCTTTCTTTATTAGATCTGATAGTCTTATTTACAGCATTGGGACATTTTTCTGCCCATTTTCCTGTGGATTACATACTCGGATGAAGCTGCAAAATTAATTTATATTGTTAAGACAATTAAAATTGCTACAATTCTGTATTTAAATATCATGAAATGCTCGATATCTTACTGCGTTTTTATGTTCCATAAACTGATGAGCGAGGGCATATTCCAGTATAGAAGCTGTGACAAAAGAGGTACAAGCAAACAACCATATATCCAATGCATTTATATAGTTCACTGGTGGGGTGTGCGATCTAGATTGCACTATTTGAGTAATTAATGTGAGGATAGACGTTGTACCAAGCGTAATTCGAGCTGGAACAGCATTAACGTTCAACCAAAAGGATAACCACGAAAGACCAACTACTAAAGTACTAGGCACGTACAGGTTGATTACACAACCTGTTAAACGACGAATAAATGTAAATCTTGCCAACAAATAACTAAAATTACCTATTGAAATAAAATTGTCAGTTAATTATTGTTATACACAATGCCTTATATATATATATATATTTTATGTATATGCAATGTAGAATTTCTTTTTAATGTTACCATTTACCCAACATTCAGTTACTCTGAAAGGTTTCTGGATCTTCATTTCATATTTTAATGGTTGAATATCTTCAGTTAGTGTAATACTTGGCCTCTTATCTCTGTATGGACTATCTGCAGCTCCCGACCATTGCAGCATTGCTTTGTCTTCGCTGTTAGATACTACATACATGAAATTTTACGAAAAGAAACATTAATAAATACTGAAAAATATATCATTTATATTAAATAATACAATTTTTGACTGTTTTTTATATATTTATAACGAGAAATTAAATTTATACTCACAATAACCAATTTTGAAAATGCAATGTTGGATATCAATTGGGTAGGTCTGAAATTTCATATGACACGCAACACGGAAACTATATCTTTTCAATATAAAAAAGTTATTATTAATATACCTTTCGAGTGAAATTAGAGTTAATTAAAACCATTAAAGTTTAATTTCACTCGAGTAAGGTTTATGGCGCCCGAAGAATTGTATTGATAAAGAGCGTGCTGCCTGATTCGATTAACTGAATAATATTTGAAATTTTAATAGAAAGAAATCAAACCTTGTTACTTTTTGCAAAGTGTGATCCGCATTGACTTTCAGGACAGTGTTCGGTATTGAATACTGAAAAAGTTCGCCCCATTTACTGTTATCAAATATCAAGTCTGGAATCCAAATATCTTTTTCAGCACTTGGAGGAAGCACTTTAACTTTTGTTATATTTAATATATGAAGTTTTATTTTAGGATCTCTTCATATCTGATTTTGATACAGGTGTAGACGAAAATCCTGAAAGATCGGAAAATAATTTTATTATCACACGAAATATTTACCATTCTATACAAAGTATTTACCATCGTGTCTTCTCTTATGTCATCAACATCCATTATTTCGAGATTTACATAAACAATTACCGGTTTTCCTTTATAAAAAGAAGGTAAATTTTTGCTTATGTATGTTTCTTACTTTATATTTTGTTATAAATAATTTTTAATATTTAAAAATAAATGTTTGGAGCAGAAAAATATAATTGTGTAATTGCTTGAAGACCTCCAATACAGAGACCTTCAACAACCACAATTGAAATTGCAAATAATTGCTATAGTTTTTTAATATTTTCATTTATAACAGATTTATAAATGTATTGTTGCCTGAAATATTTTACAGATCCAAAACTATATACATTAACTAAAAATTTATAATGAAACTTGCCATTAACAATAGGGGGAGTATACTTATCGTATTCAGTTGGTATCATGTTCAACCAATACTTTTGATTTCCTTCGCTAAAAAAATAAAAAAAAATTTATTTTAATATATAAATTTTCTAATATTTTGCATTTTTTAAACAGATTATAAAAAGGATACCAAATAGTAACATCAGGGTTCTTATCAGTGATCGTGTCCAAGGTTATTGACTGATTTTGTTTGATTGGATATGGCACGGTGATGAAAGGGATGCCTCTCCAGAGAACTTTCTACGGAAAACTTGATCCTATCTAAGACACACGACGAAAATACAGAAAACTTTACTTGGCCAAGACTCTGGCTAAGCGCGAACCCGCGACCAACTATTAGTGTTTGGTGAATTTATTCACTCTGCCATTGTCAATGCTGAATGCCAAAAGCTATTGATGAGGAATACCAAAGATTATTGATGAAGGATGCGAAAGACTATTAGTAGTAATGTCAGTAATAATTTTTCAAAATATATTATGACACCAGAAAACGAATAAAGTTTTTTAGTGAAAAAATTTCACCACTTTTCCATAAAAACATCCAGTTTCATTCAAATTCAATTTATGGCAAAATCTCAGTTTGATTTTATTAAAAGTGTAGTTTATAAAATTTTAAATTTGTTTCAACTTTGGAAGTAAAATTGAAACTACGACTCACAACTGAAATGCAAATTGAAGAAATTTTGCAATTAAAAATCAATATTATTGATAGTATGAAAAATGTTCGGGAAAATCAATTCTGATCAAACTAAACTGTTTTCAGGATAATAACTTCATCGATATTAAATGATCGTCACTTTCAATATCCGAATTTGGATTCAACTCTTTCGTGAAAATCATATGCAAAATATTGATATTTTGTATATAAAAACGATTATTTTCTTGAATAAAATATATAATGGCTTAAATTCGATTAAAATGTATCGAACAATAAATTGAAATAATGTTAAACGAACTTAGCACCATTATTGAGATTTTAATAACAAACTTAACACCACTATTAAGCATTGACAGAGCAACTTTACTCCATTATTGAGTATATACGAGTTAATTAACGAATTTAATTCTATTATTAGCCTCTAATTAAAGAACACTCGTTAGTACAGTCATAAAATCTTGAATAACGAACCGGCGCCATTATTAAGCATTCATAAACGAATTAAACTCCATTATTAATCTTCATTACCGAATATGGAACCAGTACGAATCTCTACGAACGACATTGTCATCATTATTCAAATTCTATTCGCAAATTTTTTCTATCTTACGAAAAGTAAATGCGATGTAAAAATCTGAAACACTTACCATTGTTTTACGCTGTGCAGTGTAATTAAAAAGTAAAATAGAAATATTTTAACCATAACTTAAGATGTTATCACCATAACCAGAAGTTGCATCTGGCTAAATAATATTCTATCGACCAGAAGATAAGCACAACCCGTACGATTTAACACGTTGCATGATAAATCTCATGGATTTGAGTATTGACCAAACGTATTTAGATTGAGCAGAAAATTTTTTATTTCGAATGGAAAAACCATTATCATTAAAATAAAAAGACACGTGCATAGCCAGATTCGTGTTTTAATTTATATTCTGAGTGGAAATTGAAAATTTTATTGATTTAACAAAATAAATGATTAATATAAAACTTTCAGTTGCATAAGGAATGAATTAAATATTTTCCTCCAAACAGATCAATAAGAAATCATGAAAATTTCCTATCCAAATACATAAATAAAGGATAACGAATGGGAATTTCTTCTTCGGACAGTTGAATAAGGATTAAAAAGCGTAAGGAAATAAGTTTTTTCTAAAAAATTTATCTATTACTTTTATGGATAAAATTATTGCATATTAATTACGAAAAATTTTGCATTTTCCGTGAAATTCAAAATTTATTATTATTCCTACTTGTATGTAGTTGGCTCCTCGTACATAAGTAATAAATAATGTCTAATTGTATAAACGTAATTTAAATTTATCACGTGTCGGTCTCGTCACTAATATATTGGCCACGTGTTAGCCACGTATCACTTAAATTGGAGTTTCTGTTAAAAAGTTTCTGTTAAAAAGTTTCTGTTAAAAAGTTTCCAGAGAGCTGCCAGACGTCGAATAGCCTATGTTAAGTGATTCCAAACTTCTATTTTTACTTTTTAACTTATGAAAATCATCATTAAAATTTATATTCTGTAACGAATAGAAGTCACTTACAAATAAAAATTTTGATTTTATACTTATCGACTTCTCCCATATGAGCCGAGTCAATAAGGGCGTAGTAAACAAATGCAATTTATTAAATTTTTTAAAATTTATAAATATTTTATTAAACTAATGAATTATTGCTTTTCTGTTAATACTTAATGTCTTCGGTTATAATAAATTCTGCACGTGTCTGTAACTATACTGAATATTTTTCGGCGAGGTACGAACCCACCGTCAATGTTCAGTAGTGTTATCCAACCTTCTAGTGATGGGTTAAATAAAAAATTGAAATTATGGGCTAAATTCACCCTCGTATTATTAAATTTAATAAATCTCTAGCTTAGAATTTAAGTTAGTTTTCTTTCTGGTCCGAAATATCGAAAAAGTAATCGATCAATTGAAACGAGGGTAACGAAAATGTGCATGCTTTATACACTTTTTATTATTTGTACTGTTCTAAAAATAGTATAAACATGTAACATAGTATATACACTACATAAACTAGCAGACATACTAACTAAAAAAAATGTTTTCAATGTTTAAAAATTTGCTACATTTATATTATTGGTATCAAACTTAACTCTAAAATTATACTTTTCATTTTATTGTGAGTTGACTAATACATTTTTAAATAATAGACACCCATCAGTGGATGTGCAAAACACTATTAAACAATGGTAGAGAACAACACGCTAGTCCTTTCAGGGAGAGGTTTTCTTTACGTGTGTAACATAAATAGGGATTAATTTCCCAGAGTTTTCTCGAAAAACACTCTCCCCGAGGTTGATCGTCAGTGCATTGGCTGATCCGTTAATCCTGCAAATCTAAATAATTTCATCTAGGATAATATAAAAATGTACAATATGACAACTTTACAAATGCTTAGTAGTATTTCATAGCAAAGTACAATACAGTAGAGGTTTTTTAGTCTGGCACTACCAAAATGGCGTGGATTATCAAATATGTCGGATTACCGAAACGTTCTTCTATTTCTGCAAAATTTGTGTTTATTGCCGTTGCAGTGTGTTGCCGAAATTGCTGTTGCTGCAATCTGTACTTTACAAGGCAGAACAGCGTGCCCAGCATAAAACGTGTCATGGCATTCTGCTGTATTCTTCTCATTTCTTTCTAAGTGGTCTTTAATCAGCGCGATATAGTGCATTAGTATACCGTTAGGATCGATTGAAAAACTTGAAAAATACGTTATTAAACACTACAGGAAATGAACAAAATGCATAAAAATCCCTTGTATCTGGAAATGAGCCTGTTGTTGAAAAGGGCCACGAGGTTGGACATGCCCATCTCATAAAGCACTCTTCCCTACAAGCTTCATTAAGACCAAGTTAAACAACACCATAATGCAACTGTGGCAACGCCGGTGGGAATCAGAAAATACGGACCGACACGCCTTCGAGTTTCTACCGAGTATTATGGACAGACAAACTAAGAACTTCTACCAAAACTTTTTCTACTTCAAAACAAAGGCAATTATACTGTATACCACTGCATTCTGGCTATTTGTAGTTTTTAGTGTTTAATAAATGGTTCTCGGCAGGTGCTCTAAGATGTCATATTTCACTCTTTCCTATCTACCTTTCCCTTCTCTTCACACTTCCCACTTCTACTATAACTCTTCGTCTTTCCTTTTCCAAGGCTATACCTATTGGTAGTGGCCTTCTAATCCTTTAGTAAATGTAAATGTATCTGCTCGAACTCTTTTGCGCGCCACAAGTCCAAACAAATTTCAATTCGAATGAAGCATTATTAAAGGATTATCGAATAATTTTTCAAGTTGTGTCGTCTTGTTAGACATTGATTCAGTTTGTTCTAACATCTTTAATTCTCTTCTTCAGTATGTGTCCTAAACTCTTCTTTGATGAACTGATGTAACGATTATTCGATATAGTAAATGATTTATTTTAGTCTTTCAAGAGTGCATTGTTTACATGACTAGCTATTACACTGAAGAAACTACAGTTTAGTTTTCAGTAACATATAAGCAGTTGAAGTTTCTAATTTAAAAGTGGTAAATGTCAAAAACTTATCATAAACACGAGGATACTCAAGACACACTAGTTATAATAATTTTATATAAATATTTTAAAGAGAATAATACGTTACGTAGGTGTATAAATTAGTTCTTCAACACTAGCTACACAAGAAGTACTATACATTTGAAAGAAATTACGCATGTAAGAACTTTATATATACATTTATATGTATATAAGCTATTAAAATATATATTTTTACCATACAGAAAACTCTGACACTGGCCATTTTCAAAGATCCTGGATACGCCGACAGATGGCGATGAAAAAACCGGTGAAGATCGACCAGCAAGAGTGTTTGTTGAAGTCGTCACTGGCAGGTTCCTACAGACGTATTAGTGTTCTGTCTACAGCCATACGTTGTTATAAACCTTATTTAATGCAATTTTAAATGGTTTCTATTGCTTTCAGATTTATATTACGTTTATTTGGATAGCAGTATGGCCACGTGTGTAATTAAGAGGTCGATGATAAACGTTATCAATGTCAATTCTTTGGAGTGACACGTCTGCTGCATTCCCCCATAGGCCACAAAATGCTGCAAATTCAATATAGAGCCTGAGGTGTTTGACGTTAAGAAAATTTCACGGGTGTTGTTGGAAATGTGAAGCGCAAAGAAATATCAATAAATGCTTTTGTGGAGACAATTGGGATACAGAGATGGATAGTTAGACATCATATATCAACAAATACAACATTGGACGGTTATACTTAACACAAAGATGTCGTCAGAAAGTATTATGTTGTTGAATAATATGAGAATATCTTCTGACAAACACCAAAATATGTAACTTCGTCTTCAGAAGCCAGACTGGTAGCAAATTCAACATCAGTGAGTGACCGGTCTCCTAAAGGATGAAAGTAAAAGTGTGGGGTGAATCTTCTGGTTTTCTGAAATACCGTCATTTCTGCAAAGTCAAAAAAGTTCTTAGATCTCTAAATATTCGTGGAATACTATTACATATAAATCTGTTCAACGATAAAGAAATGTGTTAAATTTGCACGTGTAATGGTCCACAAAAATTGTACAATTGATAGGATAAGTAAGCACAACGCACGGGGAATGCTTCCAGGAAGACTGGCAACGTAGTTTTTCTTTACGTTTGTAACACCTAAATAGGGGCCATTTTCCCAGAGAAAGTGATCCCGGGAGGTCTACTTCTCGGTAGATCGTCCGCGTGTCGCATTGTTGTGTACAAATAAAACCAAACCTTATGGAAAAATTTCACGTGATACTGAATCATTACTGTATCTGAGAGCATTGAACATTTTCCTTTCGTGTTTAAATATCATTATAACTTGTTAAATACTAAAATAAATTGAGTCGGAGCGTTGCCATTCCTCCTGTATGTGGCTTCTATGTGACTTATTTGTTATCAAAATTTGATGAACCGATTTTGATAAAGCTCTACAATTTTTCATTAATTAAAACAACGAATTAGTGAAAAATGGGTCCGAAAGTAACAATGTTCATTCTCCCTGACGCGATTGAGAGCACCTAAAAAAATAGGCACCAAAAAAATCATCAAAACGCAAGAAAACATTTGTTCAATCTATATTTTAACATGATAGTATTTAATAACAATACAGTAGGTACTATATTTTTATTAGGTACAATACAAATATATTTACTACATTACCTTAATTAAACAGAAAAAAAAACACAGCGAGAACACATGTTGCACGTTTTAAATTGAACTTCAATTGAACTTTGAACTTGAAGAAACTTTGGACTTTAAACTTTGAATTGAAGAATTGAACTTGAATTTTCAGAGATTTAAATAAGATCGCTCGGTTTACAACCGCGCTATGAATTTTCTATTATGTATTTTAGGTATACTTTTATATACTTAACATTACATTTCTATGCATAGAATTTCTATTAATGACACTTTTCTTAGGACGGTTCGCTTTACGACCGCTCTTTTCTAGCAGTCGATTACTATGTAAATTCAGCGCGTGACTAAATTTTTATTATTTTTCATTAGTATAAAAATTTATAACTGGTAAAGCGTGAGAGACAGTGTGTCAGGTTATAATCAATGACACTATTCTGTCGTTTCCTAATAACAATGAAATTTTAGAATGGATTTAAAGAGGTTTTCTGTGGGAAATTCGATCATGTTTAGGTGTTAGATAAAAGAAATAAAAAATCAGAACTAGCTCGTTCGTCAGGTGCAAACACGCGAAAAACTATCAAGGTTGGGTGGTTTTATCCACTTGGCCATTGTTAGGCAACGATAAAATATAGGTACACGTTATCACCGAATGCGTAACAGTGATGAAAATTAGAACAAAATAAATATATTTATTTCATTACATTGTAAATGGTATAAGATAACATAAATTGTACTTTTAATCACAAATCAAACACAATTAACAATTGGTGTTGGCTTTTTTCTCATTTATAAGTTGTAGCGATGTAAGCAGAGGAAAACCTCATTTTTCATACTAATCGGCCACAATAAAAACTGCGATTTAAATGGAAGCTCGGTTCAGTATATCTTCAAATTACTATACATGAATAAAATTCATAAGATTGCTCACCGAATTCGAATCTGGACTCACTTGTCTAATAAATTATTATTTATTTTCTTGTGTTTTGATTTATGACAATTAATTTTGTTATGTGTTTTCAACAGTAAACGTCATTAATTCTTAAATTAAAAATACATAAATAAAAAATACAAATCTTTATTAAAGATTTTTAGATGTATAAAATTACTGTAAAGGTAGCTTTACTGTCGCACAATATTGTGAAGCGCAGAGAAGCTCGCGATTAGTTAAAAGTCGTAAATATTCATCTCTAGCTGTATTGCCGTGTTTTTAAATGTGTGACTTTGGTGTAAAACTTGTTCTTAATATTTCTATAATAAAAAGATTTCATTTGCAGTTATTCGTAGTGAATTTATAAATTAAATCTAGATATGTTAAATATAAAGCTTTAATACTACAGGTATAATTGTCTTTAGTACAGAGAATATAACATTTTAAATAATTTTTCATTCGAAGTGAGCACTCTACATACCAGAAAAGTGAAAATTACATCAACTTAAATTGCACAGAGATAAATATACACATTATTTTTTATATAAAAAATTAATTACTAGCGAAATTTACTTATGTACTTTGATAACTGGCCAGAAAAACGACTTAATACATAAATTTTAAGTCAATACACTATAAAGTAAATTTAAAATGTTACATTACTTAATTAAATTTTGAAAGCTTCACTACAATACACGCAGTTTGTTCGACAGAAAAGTTACCACAACAGAAGAAATAAAATAAATGCGATACTATATTTTTTTAATTGAACAATTACGCTGAAATTTCTATTTAATATTTGAAAATATTTAAGATAATAAGTGACTATTGCTTAAAAAATAATGAATTGCAGGCATTGAATAAAAAAAACCATAATAATAATAATAAAAGAAATGTAAAAAGTTTTAAAGAGAACAAAAAAGATTCTAGAGCAAATCTCATTTTGGCTGGCTAAATGCAATGAATGCGCATTGTAAGAAATTTCATGTAGCTTACTAAAGAAGAACCCAAAATTAAATTAGTGAAGTTATTTTTATTATATATAAAGACGAGTTTATATGTATATATATATATCATTTTCTTTTGATCAATAGTAAGGAAACGATAATATAAAAGTGAATTAATCACGAACGTTACACTGTCCCAGATAACAGCAATGCAAAGTGTATATTTATACTCCATAATCTCTTACTTAGGTGAAATATCTCAAAGGTAAATGAATCTGCATTTACTGCTTTATACCCTCATTCTATCTTTATATCGCCCTCATTTAGATACTGTATAAGATGTAAAAAATGTATATTTATATAATAAAAATTTCTAAAAACGGCCAACTTTTAACAGTGAACAATTTTCACAAACTTTTTTAACAAATTCAAATAATACAACTCTTAAACAACGGCCATTATTCTTGAACCCGTCACTGACTGTTATTCGCAGGATTGACTGCTCGTATTATTTTTACAAAACTCTACTTTAAAAGTTATTTTATTATTCATAAGCTACCAGTTGTCACGACCTGATTGTAACTTAAAATATTGTCGTTAGGTCGTCTGTCTTAAATTAAAATTTAGTACTATAAACTGGTTGACTATAAAATAATGTAAACACAGGAAATATAAACAATTGATGTTTCCAATTACGCCGACAGATGGCGCGCGAATATTTGACTCTGACGTTTGAAGATCCATAAGCCATCAGTGTTTGTAGTGTATGGCACTGGCATATTTTGAATTGCTACATTGGAAACTTCGCTTGAAAATAACAACTGTATTTTTTAATTTATTATATGTAAGTAGCGTAATTGTATTTTCTACAGTAATTTACTGTTATAAACCTAGTATAATACAGTTTTAAATGGTATTTATTATTTCCGTAGAGTTAGGAGAATTTTTCTGGTTACCAATGCGGCTATTAAATTGAAGATAATTTATTAGCCAGCTGATTGAGGCTGATGATAATAGTAAACACAAGACATTGTGTAACCGTCGTCAAGTTTTATAAGATAAATGATACCCCAATTATGACTCATACTGATCAGGAGTAAGCAGGCTGCTAATGGCTTCCTCAATGTTTGCTACGTCATCCTGGAATTCGACAGAAGAAATCTTAATAAGACACAGAACAATTACACATTACGTGGAATAAAATTATTAGAGAACAATCAGTCCTCTCAGAATATTAATATGGATGAGAAACAATGTAAACTGTTTATATCGAACAACAGGAAATCCGAGTCGAATGTAAAAGCAAGATGGTGGACATCGTAGCAAAGGAATCGGTAATTAAACCATGCTGTGTAGGTTTTACATTCGTTAATATTTCTGGTGATTTTTTTACTGAATTTTTCTTACAATTAATTCTAGCACGGTCTCTAACACAATTGTAATAATATAAATTTTGTAATATAACATACAGGTTAACCCAAAATATAGTTAATTCCAAATATTTCTCGAGACTATTTTAAGGTATGCGTAGTTTCTTTTTGACCACAATATACAGGGTGTTCCGCTCGAAAGTATCCAATTTTATTCGGCTATAAAAAATTAAATATTAAAGATATTAATTCAGCAAATGTTGCATATTAGAGACACACTTACCAGATTTGATTAGAAAATTAATCACATTCCTAGAAGCTCCAGCAGTCACAATGTAGCAATTTCTTGCTATGTACTGTACGCTGCAGCGTGTCCTGTCTCGCAATGGAGAATGCTGCCACGATACTCTCAAGAAAATCTTTAACTTCAAAGTCTCCAACCGAATTTGCATACACAATATGTTCGACGTAATCCCCCACAGAAAGGAATTTAAGATTTCAGATTGGGGGATATTGGGGGCCACGTAATCGGGCATAACAGACCACGAATAATCAATGACGTTGTTACCTAGTAACCATGACTTTGGAGAATCGATTCAGAGAAGCCACAAAATTCATTGAGTCGGCAAGCTTCCAAGGCGAATGCCTTCCGGAAGGACATAATGTAGGAAGCTCGGTCATATTTAGCTGTTCGACACGTGAAAAAATTAGGGAATATCCACGTGTCGAGCTCGCAGTCACGCACTAACCAGTGACCGTTGTTCGATAGTTTTATCCCCCGGCCACTCGTGGGTAACCATCAATGCATAAAATTGATAAAAATGTAAAAAAATTATGGTGAATGATATAAATTAACATTAACTCTATCTGTTAATTACAATTAAATCACAGTTCGTAAGTGATGTTAGGGCTTTTTTCCATTTATGGCCCGCGTTGACTAAAGAATCTTATTTTCCAAACCCGTCACGGGTTCGGCCATTCCGACAATGGGGACGGAAGATTAAGATTAGTGTTCTCTTGATCACAAGGCTGACACATTTGTAAAAAATTTAGTACACTTATCCCTCGATTTACACGGAAGATAGGTTCCTGAGAAAAACGTGTAAATCAAATTTGTATCTTTTTGAATGTAAAACCGTGTAAATCGAAAAGTATGCAAAAAACGCATAATTTCGTTGTTTATTAATTAAGAATTTTTTTCAATTTTTTAAAGGTACATAAATCAAACAAAAATATTGAAAGGCAAAAAAAAATATATTCTTTTATTAATTAAATACAAAGTACAAAGGAACAAAAAATAAAATCTGAAAGATTCATAAAAATGTAATGTAATTGTGTAATGTAATGTAATGTAAAAAATGTAATTAAAAATAATGTAATCGTTTGTTACTTATGAATATGAAAAATTAAAATTTTCTGGTTTAAAACTATGTGCAATGAATGCAACTTCGTGCGTATGGGGAAGTACCTTATATCGGTTTATTGGTTACTATTTGACGGAATGAAATAAAACTGTCCCCTAGTATCCTAAATATCAACTATAACATATAATTAAGGTGGATTAGAATATAGATGTAGACTAGAGTTAAAAATTGTTCCTTTTGATCATAGCCAGTTTATTTTCTACATTTATTTTTTAAACCGTGTAAAAGCGAAAACGTGTAAAAGAAGTACCGTGTAAAACCAGGGATAGGTGTATATTTAAGAAATGTCAGGAAAGAGGGTTGATATAATAGTATCAAATGTTCTACAGTTACTTTACAGTGTGCTGTAAAATAAACATTAAATTTTTAAATTAAAAAAAAAAACTACAATTGCTACTTACACGAAAATTTTAAATCGAATAACATCAAAATTCTTTTAAAATACAGTTTTTTTTATTTAAACTTCAAACCTTTACCGTCTACTTTAATGACCTTCAGCAGGAAAAATCGAATATTACGATAGCATGTCCGGTATCAATAATTACAATTATCTTACGATCTAAGTATCATAGACAAATAATAACACAGAAATTTAGCCATAGAATTATAAAAATTGAGATGATTAAACACAAACTTACAAATGAATGCGTTAACGCCAGAGTTTATTTGTTTAGAAAGCTTCTCTATTATATGCTTCATCTCTTTTTGATATGTTTACTTTTTACGAACTATCTCATTCGTTGTGGTACCGATCTTGTTATAACGGTTGGCCAGACTTATAAACCATTTGTTAGAATTTCCCAGTTTCTTAGTTATCTTCCAAATTCTTTTAAAACACATCTTCTCTTCTACCACACCTGTGTTGTAAACGCGAGCTCAGTGGCGTAGCGTAGTGGGGGCGGCAGGGGCAACCCGCCCGGGGCGGAACTTTAAGGGGGCGGCAAAATTTCACAATAAATAATAATAATACCTAAATAAACAAGCGGCGAAATTTTCTTTCATCTCGGGCGGCTGACACCCACGCTACGCCACTGCGTGGGCTCTTTTAATTAAAACCCCGAATGCAAATGCTTTATGACGTTCTGGGTCATTCGACGTCGCTGAGGTATATACGGGACTGAACATTTGTTATACGTACATTTTTGTGATAATTCGTTCTGATTCGTAGGTAATATCGACATCTAGAAAAGCGCATTACTCTTAATTTTCTATTCGCTTTAATTCGTTGTTGTCCAGAAGTCCAGACATACTGGTTTTCCTCCATAAAATAAATACATCACGACAAGAATGTAGAACGTTTTCTAACGGCATAGAGGTAAGCAATTACAAAAATACTAAAACGAGTAAACGTGTCATAGTAAATAAATGTAAAAGTTGTTATTATTTTCTCGCGATCAATAAGAAGCCACTTAGAAAAACGGTACTATATATAAGTGATTTAGTCACGAATATCACATTGATACGAGTAAGAGCCATGATAAGTATTAACCTTCTCCTCGTAATCTCGTACGTAAGTGAACTATCTCATAGGTAAGTGATTCTGCATTTGCTACAAGCGAATCTTTCTAAATCCTGGTTTAAATATAAAATTTTAAATGTAGCGGTCTTTAATTTTGTAAATTTTTTTGATCTTCTTTAAATTCCTCTAAATCCAAAAAGTAGATTTATCCAATGGTTCATAAGTTTTTGAGTATCAAAGGGTTCGTATTCTACGTGTCAAACAGGTAAATTGAGCAGTTTCCCATACAACGGTTACTCAGATTCGTGTGTTTATTTATTTGAAATTGAAATTTAAAATTCAGTTCACTTAATAGCAAAATAAACACTAGAAACGATTCTGTTATTCATCAGTAAAGAGATAAATAACAGATGGAATAAATTGTTTCTATAAACACATGAAGAAGGAATAATGAGAGTACTTAAAAAAGTAATAATAAACAAACAATTATTTATAGAGACGTTGTCACAGCCCCGGACCGCAATTTTTCGTCACAATGCTTTCGATTTTACGAGTGTCTTCCCTGGTAATCATTCTTTTTCTGATAGCAGTGGATTCGTTAGCAGCAGAAAAAAATTTTAAATTGAAATAACGTGACTCCCCGTACAAACCGGAAGTTTGTATATAATTGACCGGGTTCCACTGTCCCTGAGCTTTCCATATCTGGTCTTGAATTTCATCTACGGGATTAAGAAAGAAAGGACAGATCTTTATTAGTAAGATTTATATTTCATGATTCGTCACGTCTTAGTAACTCGGTTTGGTTTGATGGAAGGAAGAAACGTAACACTTGATCTATATGTCGAAAGGGAATATCTTCCTAGTCAATTTCATATAATAAACTGGCTATTTAGTTTATAATTAGGCACTAAACAAAATTCTAGGTAACAAGTTTTCGGTGAAGCATGAATCCACGACCAATTGTCAGTCATGTGTGGGGTTATTTACTCTTCCACTGGTAGGCTAACTTTACTCAATAAATCACTCCTCGTTATATATTTTACATACATTTTTCGATATTTTATCAGAAGTTCTTACTTTAAAACAGGAAACAGTTTAATAAGTTAAACATTTATCTGAAGCATGCGACGTTGCATGTTTCAGATAAATGAAGTAATCAAGTTTCTCAAAATCGAATGCTTGAGTATTTAATTACTTTTACGTACGTATACGTTTCATCTATGAATTTGTAATTATAGAAATATTTTTTCAAAAAAAATTGAAAATTCCTGCTAAATTTGTTTTATATTTTTATGTAATTCAATTCATCGTAGACTGCATACGTTATTAAAACACTACACTCATAACACCTTATAAATTAGCAGCCGTGTTTATTCGGTACAAACGGACGTTTTCGGTCGTATTTAACGACCTTCTTCGAACCAATTTATAAGGTGTTATGAGTGTGGTGTTTTAATGTAATTCAACCTAGCTTTTTCCTGCTTTAAAGTATTGACAATGTAATCAATCTTCTCAATTACTGTAAAAACAAACATAGTGAAACACTGCATGCACTACACTTTCTACTTTCTGCTTTGTTCTATAAATAATATAAATATTTCACGTTATACATTACAAAAAGTTGCCGTATGCTAAATAGTAAATGGACTTTAGCTTTAAAAATTAAATGCATTTAAATTGTAGATGTTAAACAATACTGAAGAAGGACTTTTTATACTTATAATCATTAGTTAAGTGAAGAATAAAGTATTGTATAATTTGACTTCATAAAAGTATAAAAATCTAAGTTAAAAACTTTACAAGTGTTTACTTGAATTCTGTAGTAAAATACACAGGTTGGAACGTCCTGCACCAGCGGAACCAGAGTGATTTGGATTATCAAATATGCTAGAATACAAGACGTTCTTTTATTTTATCCAAATACATTTAAGATATACGAAGTGTTGCTTGCAGAAATTGATCCGCAACCAACATGTCTATTTTCAGGGAACAGATCTGATGTACAGATGTTTCTGCAACTTGTTGCTTGCAGAAAGATCTGTACCTTAGAACGTACAGTTCTGATCAACGATACGGAAATAAATAAACCTCGCAATCGGTGGCCCATAAGGATTATAGGATAATGGGATTAAGGAATTGAGCGATCTCTCAGTGAAAGAATGTTTTCCAGACAAACTTTCTACGAGAAACTGGAGCATACCACAAAAATATGATAGTTAAAATGCCTGGAAAGCAGGCAAGTATTTTTACTTTGCTTTTATAACTTTTAAATACTGAAATATTTTAAACGTTACAATGTAGTTTAAACAATAAATAATTTTATTGTATGTTTTAAATAAGTATTGATCTACTCCGAAGAGTGGTTTAACAAAAATGTTCCTTCTTTTGTGCACTCTACCTTAAACTGTTTTTAGATTATAGTTCCAAAATCAAAAGTAAAAAAAAAATTAAATTGATTTGATGTTTAATAATTTATTGTTAAATGAAATGATCATGAAATGATCAATAAAAAAGTAGAAAAATATGTATATTTACATAATTATTGGTATTATATACAAATGATATGCAGTCTTTAACATATAATATTCGATTGCATGTTAGTAAAAGTAACTATTTTCAAACTTTACTTTTGTATTCACAAATGTTATCCATAGCTAACAATAATGGATAACTTGCTGTTATACATTGTTATGTAATGCAGAGAAACCACCCGATAATTATTGTTAACGATGACTAAAACTTAATTATTCATCTCTAGTTGTATTTCTTCTCTTTTAAACTTTAATTGTATTTAATTTAATTATGTGTACGCATTCACTGATACAAAAATTGTTCTTTATATCTGTGTAGTTAAATATTCTTATCGAGATGGTTCCTAAATGAAATTTCTGTTATAATAATATAATTTTTTTATATAATTGTTCTCAAAACAGAAAATAGAGCGGATTTCTTATATCTCGTAATGAATGAGTACCTTAGATAAGAGTCAACACAAAATTATGAGAACTTAAATTCCAAAGACCATATTTATATTATTTTATACATAAGCAATTAATTTAAAATTGCCGAATTACTAGTAAAATTTATTATTTACAGAGACACTTTTGATTGGAAAAATCTACTGAATGTCCACAGTGATTTATACGTAATAGCTTTTCTGCAATACTCGCAGTATGTTCGGCAGGAAAGCTAGCCCAACGCCTGAAAATCACAAAAATCTCCAAATATACTTTTTAATTAAGCAATTGCATTGAAATTTTTATTTACTCTTAGAAACATTTTAGATAAAAAATTATACTTACTTTTAAAAAATTCAATCTAGTCATTGAATGTTTAAAAATAAAGTATAAAATTATAAAGAGAACACCAAGAGCATTCTCAATCTTATCTCAATTTGGTATCCATAATGGAACGAAAATCCGCATTGTAGAAAATTTAATGTATATCAGTAAGAAAAACTTGAAATTAAATTATTGAAGCTACCTTTATTGTATATAAATACGAGCGTATACTTTATTTCCTCCTGATTAATAATAAGCCACCCTGGGAAACGGTAAGGTATATAACTAATTTAGTCACGAACGTCACATTGACCTAAATAACGATAAAAGGTATCTAGCTACTCTCCACAACCTCTTATTTAAGTAAAATATCTCAAAGATAAGTAATTGTGCATATACTGCCCGTAAACAGCTATCGATCTTAATTTAAATTTAAAAGTTTTAAACGTAATACCCTTGTTCTTGTAAATGTTTTTAATTTACAAATTAAACAATTAATCTAATTTCGCCTTCTCCTTTCCTTAATTCGTCTAAATCGCCGTTTCTCTCATTTATCCAATCAATTTATAAATATCGCCAACGTTTTTATATATCGGGAATCAAATCTGGAGAATTACGACACACTGCTGTATTATAACTAGACAATTTTGAATTATCGAATAATTTTCGATGTATCCGGATTAATAGATAATGATATAGATTTAGATATTTTAAACATTAATTTTTTATTGTATTTTCTCTTAGTCTGCGACCTATACGCTTCTTCGATAAATTTATACAGCTATTACGCGGTATAGTAAAGAATTGATTTCAGTCTTTTGAGAGTTCACTACATCGAGATTGCACTGTTTATATTAATAACTGTTACAATTGAAATAACTGCAATTCAGTTTACAATAACATATAGAATGTTGGGTGTCTGTGACAAAGTACAAAAGAGCAAATAAAGTCCAAAGTGGGTGAACAAAATCACACTTATTACATACTAACATCTATACCTATAGAAAATCCCCAACTTTTTTCGTATTTTTCTACGTTTCAAGGTCTCTCGAGTTAAAAAATGTAAAATTCTGCGGTCATTATTTCAACTTATCGGCACACATTCCCTCTGTTATATATATCGGAAAAATAAAAATGTTAATTTCCGTTACGGTTAATCACTGTTTTCTGTGTAGTTGCTGTGTATGCCAATAGAAAGCGCTACATACCTTCACAACTCCATGTTTAAAAAATTGATCGGCATTCAGTGTTTATTGACTTCCTCACTAAAAAATTCTACGTCTTTTTCGCTAAATTGGAGTATTCGATCGAAAATAATAGCTGTTAATATTTTAACGTTTACGCAGTTTCAAGTGATGTTTATTGCACTGTATTGTTCACAGCAAGTACTGTGTTTGTCTAGGTAGTAGCATAACCATAAGCTTCAGAATAATGTGATTAGCCATATCACTACGGTTTACGACAACAAACATTAACAATTCTAATTCTGGTATCGAGCAATTCTAAATATGACAGTTTATTTTTCGGCATAGGCAAAATGTACCACAAAATCGGAAGGAAACCTCTGAACCTGTTAAACCTGTGTTTAAACTGAAAAACTTTGAGGAATACCGCAAAAGCTGAAATACAGCGGGAGAAAAACTTTCATCGAACAATCCGATTTTAGATATAAAACGTACAGTACGTTAGTAAACATGACATTGCGCAACTGTCTTTAATACTTGTACGGTATATAACGTTCCAACAATCTTTGTCAATCATACGACACTGGCATGCTGAATAACAAATGGAAAAAGAAAATCAGAACAAGAAGCTAATTCGTTTTTCCACATCTGCATAGGGTTTCTGATATCCGGATGTGTGTTTTTTTCGAGAGATATGTGTCAAAAAATGTTTATCAGTTTAATAACTTACAGCTACCAATTGTATATTCCCTGCACTAACTTTATACACCTAAATGCTGCCACGAGAATATGGTACTTAAACCGGCATTTTCTAAAATCCTCATAGAAAATTTAGGCAAATATTAATTTTATTACGCTCGATATATTTGCTTGTACCACCGCCAAAAAATTCCTGGGGATTCTTCGACCCCATTAAATTCGATTCCCACAAAGCGGTAGGCTGCCACCTTAACCGCTCGGCCATCCGTAAAATTAATATTTGCCTAAATATTCTATTAGGATTTTAGAAAATGCCAGTTTAAGTTAAATACTTAAATTAAGCATAGTTTAATATTGGATTAGTGTTTACACTTGATCCTGTCGATACTTATATCCTTACCTTTATTTCATGGCATGGTTTTTAAATACAACTAAAGTTTTCTCAAAATAAAAAATGAAACACAACTACAGTTCTAAACAATACAAGTTAATGCGATCTATACGTGATGTGGCTGTCGGAAGAACTGCTCTGGCTCTCGACGAATTTCTGAGAAATCTGTACGAATCACATGCCAGAATATACGAAATGAATATGATCTGATTAAAGATATAATAAACAATGTACAGTACTATATATTTAATGTTACTAACTATTGTAATCACTACGTATTGAACACGACCTGCCCTCTGTTGTCAACGAAAGTATATACTTTTATTACATACTCCTGATGGTTCAATTCTAGTGCATGCAGGATGTGTATTTTCACGCTGTCAGTGACAGAAATACATTTAGTCCATGGAAAAAGAAGGATACACAGTACAAATAAATAACGACTAACCCGTTACAAAGCTATACATCCACAAGAGCCGAATTATCGGGCTAGAGTTGGCTATAATAAATAAATAATTAATAAGACAATTTGGCACTAGAGCTTGGCGTTAGGCGCCATCTCTTACTAAACTTAATAATTATAATTAAATTAAATAAATAATTTTAATAATTATTAAAATTATTTATTTAATTTAATTTAATTTTAATTTAATAATAATTAATAAGTTTAGTAAGAGATGGCGCCTAACGCCAAGCTCTAGTGCCAAATTTTCTTATTAATTATTTATTTATTATAGCCAACTCTAGCCCGATAATTCGGCTCTTGTGGACGTATAGCTTTGTAACGGGTTAGTCGTTATTTATTTATATTTATACGCCTTGCCGGGGTTGCGATGGCCGGTTGAGTGCCTTGGGAGGACGTGGGCACTTGATGTGTCCCCAGCCGGCATTGTAATGACCGTCGATGGTTGTCGTGTTAGCTTATATATACTGGAGGAGGCGATCGGACTGAAGGTCCGGGTAGCGTAACTGGTAACGTGTCTGCACGGATAGCAGAAGTTGCGGGTTCGAGTCCCGCTTCGGGCCGATTTCTTTTCCTCCAGTTCCAAATTATTAAAATTATTTATTTAATTTAATTATAATTATTAAGTTTAGTAAGAAATGGCGCCTAACGCCGAGCTCTAGTGCCAAATTGTCTTATTACTTATTTATTTATTATAGCCAACTCTAGCCCGATAATTCAGCGATTGTGGATGTATAGATACACAGTACTTCGATTTTATAAAAATAAGATAAATTACAAGAAATCATAAACTAAACTGCGTTTAAAAGCTTTAAATGATAGAAAGATTTATTAATGATTCTTCCTTACCTTTGACAAAATTCGCAAATGCTAAATATGATGATAAATAAAAATGAATGAAACATAACTGTAGTTGTTAGTTGAAGCTACAAAATGCATTGTTTAAAATGGATAGTGTATGCAGTTGTTAAATATTGATCACAGATAATTTAAAAAGCGTGATAAAGTAAGATGTTTTGTTTACCTGTTTACTCCACCGTTCAATATAAAAAAATGAACATAATTATTTTCTTAATAATGTAAAACGAAGTATAAGTTAAATTTGGGGTTCAAAACCTTAATTATTTATATATTTATGTGAGATAAGCTGGGGACCAAGGGGGCGATTCCTGATGACCACTTAATCGGCACGGGTTGGTGGAACCCGAACTCGGAATCGTCGGATGGAATAGGAGTTTATCTGAAACACGAAAGATTGCAGCTTCGGGTCGGGAACTGACACGAAGCCGCAATCTTTCGTGTTTCAATCTCACTCGCGATCGTAAATAAAGGTTGAATACGAGAATCTATTGAACTGTCGAACGAGGAGTGCGCGTGGGTAATTCGGGAGTATGTCTGTTTTTTCGAGTTAAAGACAGGCAACGGGTTTAAAAAACATAACAAAAATTGAATATTGATTAAATCTAAAATTCAAAGAAAATACAAGCTTTATGACTTAATACAGCGATCAGCAAGTTCATCGCACAAAACACCTGTGTGACTTGGTACAAAAAAATTAGTATTATAGTTATGTCTACAGTATCCAGGAGATATTGTATGTTATTGAATTTTAATGCTTAGATTTCTTGTCCGTGAGATTTCAAGAGAGCTTTGAAGTCAAAATGAATGCCAATAATAAGGCTGTCGTCTTGAAGTTTTCAGGACAAAACAATTCGATCAATGCATCCCGTTCAGCTTGAAGTTTGGGGGTATACCACTACTGAATTAATTAAGGTATTGTGGATGAGAGTTGTATCGCTTCGAATTAAGGAAAGTAAGCAAACATTCCGCATCATCAAACGAAATTACTGGATTTATTCGGATGATAATTCTGATAGCAGCTCGAGGATGAAAAGTTTCGAAATTAGATCTTTAGACAGAATCTATAGAACCCAAACGACGACCGAGAAGCAGTTTTATCAGTAGTGGTGATGCTAATATTATTCGGATGTGCCTGCAAATAAATAGAAAACAACACAATGATATGTGTTCAATGCAACAACGTTCTTCGCATATTTTCCTTTATTTAGGCTTACGCATAATGGAAAATTTTAACGTTAATTGCAAGCATAATATAGTTTTCTGTGTTCAATATCATGTGTTTTTAATTGTGTTTATTTGTTGCTAATTTATTTAATTACATTTTTTTACAAGACTTCGAGGAATAAAGCTGTTTAAAAGGATTAATAATAAAATATTTGTTTAATTTTATAAAACACAAATACTCAGAAATTTGGAATTTTTTAAAATTACATTTATACTTTTGTAATAAAAATCATTGCATGAAGAATACTATATCGTTTTATCTAAATAATTTTAACTATAAATATAAATAAAAACACGGATTTTTCCTCATTAGCAGAGTCTCTCTAGAAGTAACGTAAAGTCGCATACAAGTATACATAAACAATCTGTAGAATAAACTGTAAACTGTGAGTGGAAATGGCTGTTGCAAGTATAAACAATGAAGTAAATGTTGTAAATATAAACCATAAGTGTAAGTATGTGCTGCAAGTATGAATTCAGTGTAAATAAGTACTGAAAGTATAAACAAAAATAAGTAGGTGAAAGTGTAAAGTAAGTAGGTGCATTGTATAAACTACAAGTAGGTGCAAGTGTAAACTAAGTGTAAGTAAGTGTTGCAACAAGACAGACACTTTGACATGCACGAGAAACACTTCATTCGGTCAATCAACAGAAATTTAGTTTCTTCGATATATTAGGAAAACAATATTTTCATTTAAAAGAGTTGTTTTTTATAAATGAGAAGGTTACAGACATAGGCAGAAGCAACAAATCCGAATTAGCGAAATCTCTTTTGCTCATAATAGGACCATTCGGCATCTTGTCAGTTTGCATTGGCAAAGCTGCATTTTTTGCTCGCATGCGCTTGCAAAGATGCATGGTAGGATTATCTAACTGCCAACTAATTCCAGCCATCGTGCTTTAGTAAGTATACTGTTGTCCAGTGGAATGCTAAAGATAATAAAATTTCTTCTTTTTGTGTTTAAAGGTATCGTACGCGCAACATTTTATACTTTTATTAAGATTTTTTAATCGACGTTTTCTGACCTTAATGAAGTTTTTGAAGGCTATTTATCATTTTGGATTATTCACCAGCGAATTTATGTTCTTCGAGAATAATTACAATTGTAAAAATCAGATGGCGCAACGTCCCAAATCGCATTAACACCGAGCAGAAAAAGAAAATGTATGACGTGATCGATTGGTGAAGTGCACAGTACGTGATTTTACGTCATACTATAGAGTTTCTACGTGAAATTGATGTAAAGTGTATGTTATCTTAAGTAAAGGAACAATTTTACCGAGTCGTATCTTCGGCATTGACTTTAATGGTATTGTCGCCTCGTGTTTTTAAAATATTTTATAAGTCCAGTAGTTTAAAACTGATGATATTATGTAAGAAAGTGGGCAGAATTGATGAAGAAACAAGAAGAGGATGGAGAATAGAAAAGAGAGCTGATCTATCCGGCTGTAATGTGAAATTCAGAAATTTTGGATAAAACTTTATTCACGATTACGGTTCAGTCTTTTAGGTAATCATCGTCGATATGAATTACATTTCGCCATTTTGCTACAAACTTTCAATCCCATTAGTATAGAAAAACTAAAGATTTTTGTTGTAGTAACTCTCCAGTATCGTTTTCACTTGAGTATTGGCATTCGCGCTCTCGTAAGCGCAGCGACAATGTGGTTACGCGAGCGCGAAAATATGGCGCAAACTCTGGGGTGGAAGACGGAGGAGACAGAACTTCCCCACCTATTCAAGCCAGCTTCTCCAAAGTCGTCTTTGCTCTATGTGTAGGCGCGTTGTGGTGGAGGTTCCAGGCTTTGTTAAGTTTTGGTCGACGTTCTTTGATCTTAGTGTTGAAACGACCCAGTTTGCAATACAGATAATTCTATTAGAATAATGTTAGTTGAAAGCTGCTCCATCTTGACAACGACAAATACACGCAGACTATCTCCTTCTGCACAAATTCGTACACAATCTAAATCTTCACCTTTACTACCTGATAAACAATCAATAGAAGATGATCAATAGGAAGAGACGTTAAGTGCTTGCTGATAGAAGGAGACATGTCAAGAAAACATTTATATAAGATGAACCTCGCCATACTTGGGAAGAATTTTAGTAGTTTTTACATTTATGTGAGATACAGCGCTTCCAGGATAAGATTATTGGAAACAAGTCCCTTTTTCCGTTTGAACTCAAATAACTAGTCACTTGTAATGAGTATAAAATTTTATTTAATTTTAATGTCCTTGTTTCTTTTGTTGGAATTTAAAATTTAATTCAAAATAAGTAGTAAAATAAGCTTATTGTAAACAGATATCGCTATCAGTAATTTAGTTTTAAACATTTATTGTTTTATTTTTTGCAGTACGTTAGTTCAAATAGTTAGCATTTCTTGATTCAGTTATGCAATTGTAAATGATCATACTGCAAAACACAGCGCAACACCTACTGTGGTTGTAAGCGGTACTTTCACTTCGAAACAGCACGGATTGTTGATTGACTTGATTGATGAAACACGAGAGCAATCTGCCAAGGACGGAGACGCCCCCGGAGAGACTTTCTATGGAAAACTGCCGTCGGTTTGTATCCTGCTTAAGCCAAGATTATCCGAATGCTCCATATGATCCGTTCAACAACGTAGCACAAAACTTCATCAAACTACCAGTAATTATTATTGTTATTCACTTGGCCACTGATGAGCAGCAACACTGGAACAAAACCTGCTCTTTTTCTTTAAAACAAACGAAACTATCTTTACCACAGTCCTATCAGTCTCAGTCTTAATAGATTCTCCTTCATTTCCATTAAGACTATAGTTTTCATTTTTTCAGACAATTGTCACTAGTTTTTATGAATATATTTACGTATAAGGATGTATTATTTGATTTTATTTACACTTTTACATAAAATTACATTAAAATAAATTAAATTTTATTTCAGATTTACATAATTTTCTGAAATACAATTTTCTGATCAATATATGAATCTTTGACAACGGATTTCGGGAGTTTTCTATGGGTTTCAGCTTTCTTTTTATTGAGATATTTGTAATTATTTCATTAAATTATAGATTATAACATTCAAAAGAGCAGTGGTAGTCTGAAAGGGTTGCGATTGCTCAATTAAAATCACGTCAAAAATATTAATTGTTTTAGTTATTTTCTTTTCGATTTCGAAAGTACAAGTAGTACCACCAATAGCAGAAACTAAATGATATAAAAAGAAAAGGAAAAATATATCTTGAACAATAGTCAAAACCATTAACAGATTTACTAAGTGTAAAACTTTTCCAAATTCCTTTTCTTTCTTTCTCGATTCCTGAATTATTTTCCTTTGGATTTTTGCACTTTTTTGCCCATTTCACTGTTTCTTTCGTCGGAGATGATGGAAAATGCTAAAAAATAAATAAAAGTATACTATATAATATACAGTAAATGTAAATATCAGTGTGTAATTCATAAATTTAAGAGTTTCTAAAGTTTCCTTTTCATATCTGTGCTGTCTTTAGTGAAAATAAAAGGCATAGACTATGGGTATGAATTGCAGTATGATGAATGGAAAGACAATGTAATAAAAAGTATCCAGAAGAAAATAAAGGAGACTAATGGAAATGAGTAGGACACGTTAGAAGAATAAAGTATATAGGTACAAAATACATTCAGATGTCCATCTGTTTTCTTTATGATCAAAAGAATATCAGGGAGATATTACTGTGGGGTCCAAAATCCATGCTTGATATATAATTTTTGACTATAATTTTTAAAAATCTAACCAAAACTCGAAGTAGAACTCTATCAGGAACATGGTCACAAGAAGTAATAATACTTTCGTGCGATACAATTCATTGACATTTCAATGGCACAAGCTGAATGCACATAATATTAGTAAGCATGGAGAAGTAAGAAGCGAAAACTTCTTCCCAAATATGGAATATTCGCATGATCAGTGGATGAGGATACTTCATTAAAGAAGAAAAAGACAGTGCAAATAGCAGAAAGAAGAACGGGATGATTCCCACATCATGGTAGACTCAAGAAGTGAGACTTTGATACATCACTCATCTTTCGCACATTAAATTAATGTATATATACTAATTCACGTACTTACTTTTCGTGTATATTCTGCATTTTGGTGAGCGAACGCATATTCTATCAGCGAAGCCGAAACAAAAAACGTGCAAGCGAATAACCAAATATCCAAGGCTTTTACATAGTCCACTGGTGGAGTGTACGATCTGGACTGCAACACTTGAGTGATAAGTGTGAGAATGGCGGTAACCCCTAGCGTAATACGAGCAGGAACCGCATTCACATCTAACCAGAAGGATAGCCAGGACAGGGTTACTACTATAGAACTAGGTACGTAAACGTTAATTATACTACCAGTTAATCTTCGAACAAAACTGAAGTTGGCATACAGGAAACTATAATTACCTGTAAATAAATGCAAGAATTATCATTATAAGTGAATATTGTAACAGTTTTTATAACATATTTAAATGTATACTTTCCAGTTACCCAACATTCTATAGCTTGATAAGGCTTGTGTAACTTCATCCGGTGTTTCAATGGTTGTATGTCTTGCATTAACGCAATACTTGGACCGTAGTGTTTATATGGACTGTCATCAGTACCACTCCATTGAAGAACTGCTTTATCTACTGTATTTTTTACTGAAAGAATATTTTAGAATTTGTTTTAAACTAATAGCTGTATATTTAATTTTTTTAATGAAATACTCCTATATAAGAACAACAATACTGTTAATTTTCGCTGGTTAAAAATTGATGTAGTTGGGGAAAGTTAGGGATAGCTCGATAAGGGTCGTACTTAATGAAGATTATATACGTTATTAGCATTTACAATTTTATTAGCATTTCACAATTACAATTAGCATTTACAATGTGTTTTAAAACACGTTCAATAAGTTATACAAAATGGCAAAATTAAGCTTTTGCCGTATTGCATTAATTAATAGTATAAAAGTTATTTTTAAAACAAATTCTCGTAACAGATAATACCGCGCACAATTTTAATTTTGTGCAAACGTATATCTTTGTATTTTTTTGCCGAGAATGTTACGAAACTCGTTAACGGATTTTTTAAATTTGAAATACCAAGGTACATATTACTGAGCTTATGGAAAATAAGTTGATTCGCTTTAAGACGATTTTCTAGAAACCAATTATGTTTTAAAGGAACGATTTTATACTGATACTAAATTAAATAACGGATTGCAACTCATGTTTAAAGTATACTTACTTAAAGCAATTTTAAATATACAATTTTGAATATCGATTGGATATAAATTTAAATTCATGGGACATGCCACACGAAAGCTATACCTAAACAGAAAGAAGTAAAAACATATTTTATTTCAACCCATAATTATAGAAAAATATTAAAAAAACAATCTTAAAATCACAATGGTTATCTTGTTTATTATTATTAACACAAAGAAATCAGAAAGAATGTACCTGGAAGTTTTCATAATGGTGTGGTCTTTACTTATTCTTATGACCGTATTTGGGATGGAAAATTGAAAAAGTTCACCCCATTTACTATTGTCGTAAACTATATCAGGAATCCACAAAGTGCTTTCCGCAGAAGGGGGAAGCACCTTTGTCATTGTTAGATTGAGAACTTCAAGATTCAATCTAGGATCTCTCCAATATTCATTCTGATAAAAGTGTAGACGAAAGTCCTGAAGATTATAGAGAATTTTAATGTAATTTTTTATATTTATATACAAATTTTAATCGTAAAATACATAAAAGAATTTGTAAGACATTCGCTTACCATTGTTGTCTCTCTTATTTCATCCACATCCATAATTTCCAAATTTACATAAACAGTAACTGGTTTACCTTAAAAAATACAGTGACTTAACGTGTTGTGATGAATTTAAAACAATTTTTCACGCAATAAAATATAATAATGTTAATTCCTAACGCACAGTAATATAAATAGCGTAAAAACTCATGTACCTGGTGTAACGTGCCACACTAACAATAATTAATTCTAACATTACAAGTCTTCACTGTATTTTTAGTCTGAAATGTGTATCAGTTCATATAAGATCAACTTTCAAGAACAGCAGACACTCGTTAATCCGGACATTTCTTGCAAAAATATGTGCCGAATTAAGGCGAGCGTGCAGGCTTGATGAGACCTTTCGACCTTTTACACCGATTCTTTTTGAATGCAGGCGGTAATAGTGTACACAGAAACGAAATCTGAGTAAACAGGAAAACAGATGTGTGACTAATTCATAACTAATTTTTCATGAAAACACGCGATCACGCTGAAGGGCATGCAGCATAATTGAGTGCCGGATAAGCGAAAAAGCATTGTACAATACTTCATTTCGTGTAAACTAATTTCGTAAAAAAATCTGACAATGCATTTTCAAAACTTTGATACAGAGTTCTCCTAACTAATTTCACATTGATAAATCTTCAATAAGCACTCTTAAATGAATCTGCTCCACAGATATTTAAATAGAAAATAAATTTTTCAGAACAATTATCATTGTTTGAGTTACTTCAGTTTATTTAATTTAATGGCAGTTCGAAAGGTGAATGAATGCTGGAATTCAATCGAATTTGGTTAAATAGTAAATCTTCAGTAAATCTGTGTGAGTATTACTTGTAAGTGTTGTGTAATTTGTTTATTCCTTCTCACATTTCTTCTATGCTACAGTGAGTTCGACTAGCCTCATAATAGGGACAGATAGGCGGTGCGGTTAGGTTGACACATCCAACAAAAATCACGCCCAAAAATTCTTCTAATTGCTCTCCGATTGAGATTCTGGATCTCCCAGAACAGTAGGTTGGCCCTCTTATCCATCCTGCCAGTGCTGTGTTAGTAATACGGATGTGTCAATGTAACGTAAATTATTACGGTTGAATAATGTTGCACGAATAGCATTTATTGTCCAGTGCAGATTAAACAGTACCTAATGTCAATGCAGTGTAAATTACATGTTACTCACACTGTAGTAATAGTGAGACTAACGTCGAACTCTAACTGTAGGGAAGTAGTCATTTTTCTAATTAAAATGGCTAACAAAAAGTTTTAATAATCGAAACTCTAGTAGTTTATATATAATTATCATTATTATCACATTTAAAATAATTCCTTACCATCAACACGAGGTGGAGAATAATTATCATAGTCAGCAGGTATGATATCTAACCAACTGTTATCAAGTTCAACACTGTAAACACTATAACGAAAATAATAAATATGTGTGATGTAATAATTTTTCAAATTATTATTATCGAAATTAATTAAAATTACAAATATTATTTATAGAAATCTCGTTTAATACGCTGTAATGTATAGAACACATCTATTGGCCTAGCACAATCATCTGTTGTACTAGATTGTCAACCAGCGGTCAAGTGGATAAAACCATTGAACACTTGGTAGCTGGTTGATGATTGGTGTCTTAGAAAAGAGTGATTACATGAAGTTTCCTGAAGCAGTGAATGAAATTTAATGTGAAAGCTAATCTACATCATTTTTTGAATTGATTTTGTAACATATATAAATCGTGGGTTATCTGTATGAAAGTACAAAATATAAAAATTATAATTATATCTATTTTTTCTAAAAAATGGCACGGAAACCAGGTTTATGTTTATAAGTAAAGCAAATAATTTGTGTTAACTGAACGAATCCATAACGTTATGAATAATTCATAACTATGGACAATTTAACTACTATATTGCGTGAATGTAATATATAACTTACTTTTTTATACGTTTATTTAATTAATACTAAAGTAAGCCGGCAACTTTCCTGGCATACCTTGATTTCATCTGTAATAATTGCTACCGTTACTGTTAAGTTTTTATATTCGTTCGGCCGATATAAAGAGAATGGGGTCATATCTCTTGAACCAATTGTCTGATTTTTCTGAAAATTTCTAAAAATATTTTTCTTTGATGAAAACGAGTAGACGAAGAATGTAACTCAAGATATTTACTCACCAGTGTCGCGGATTCGCACATCCCCAACAGACAGGCCACGTGCAATTATTCACGTGGGTAATCCCACATGCCCACAATGGCAGTCCGACCCCATAACTGCCTTGGAATTCCGATTTGTCACATAATACATTAAATACGAAATCTGCATGGTATACACGAACTTTAATTGATACATTTCAATTACGGAGATTATTTGCGTGATTGTTTCTTCTTGAATGTATTCTGTGTATGAAATAAACTAATCCAAAATATTTAATAATTATCGACTGTATTAATAATACAAAGAGAAAACCTGGCATCAGTATATTTTTTTGCCATGACCTATAAGTTGTAAAGTCGAAAATATAGATAAAGAATTGTTTGTCATTCAATTATGTATGGTGAGTTACGGCAACACCATACATGGACAATCTGCCTCCGAGGGTGTCTCCTAAAAGTATTTTTCTGTGAGAGATTATCTACTGTTTGAAATTTGACGTGTAAAAATACTTATAAAACTATACGTGTTCAGCCTGTAGGGCAGGTACGAACCCACGTACATTCATCATGGTTGTGAGTTGAAGATTATTGGAGATTCATCAATTCTAAACCACGCTTTCAGGTAAGTTCGCCCTTCTAGTTAAAATGGGAGTAAATTGAAAGAGGAACCGCTTTGAGGAACTTCATCAAGAAAACCGGTTCGTATTTAGCATTTACAAAGTTTTTATAATAATAACAATTATGGTGTTATTTTTACAATTTTATATTTAAATTAAGATTGATACATATTTACATATATTAAATGCAGAATCACAAATGTATCTATTATAAATGTGTAACACTTCCCCCGTGGGGGAAATTTCAAAAAATTCCTTCTTAGTGTATATTCTCTTGACGTACCCTATTAAAACGCAATCAAAAACGCATCTAAAATAGTATAATAAAAGCCGAGTTCTTCACAGTAAGCCTTAATCCCGTCACTTTTCCCGCTGGGGAATATCGAAAAATCCCTTTTTAGTGTATATTCTGTTGACGTAACCTATTAAAACGCAATTAAAAACGCAAAAAACGCATGTAAAATAGTATAATAGAAGCCGAGTTCTTCACGGTAAGCCTTAATCCCGTCCATCTCCCCCCACTGGGGGGAATTTCGACATGTATATTATATAAAAACACGTGCGTATTCGAATGCAACGTTGTGTCAAAATTTCAAAGGAATCGGTAGGAACAAACGAACGTTATATTTTATTTATATTAATATTTATATTAAGTAATAATTTTAATAAAATAGGAATAATTAATAGTTATTCTCCTAACCTCACTCAGACTCTATTACACTGTAAGACAACAACACCTTGATGCTGAGAACCTTTAACTTTAATCATAAACAAACGTTTTCGGCCCATTCCATGGCCATCGTCAGGCTAACAACATTCGAATACTGTTCCGAATAACCAATTCCAAATTTAAATAAAATACAAAAGAACTCACGCGCGATGCTAAACAACGTAAACTAAAACTAATATAAACAACATAGAAAAGAACAAACGAACGTTATATATTATTTATATAGATAGATAGAAAATGATCTGCTTCAGTCCATTCTCACAGAAAAGCATAATGCCTGACAGAAAAGCAAACTTAGGTCGTCGGAAGGTAGCGCCATCTGTTGGACATAAAAGCCTTAATTTATATATAAATATATTTTTGAAAGGGGGGAGATGGTGTAGGGGTATGAAAAATAGATAGTAGCCGATTCTCAGACCTACTGAATATGCATATCAAATTTGGTAAAAATCGGTAAAGCCGTTTCGGAGGAGTACGGTAACTAACATTGTGACAGGAGAATTTTATATATAAGACTAGCTGACCCGGCCACGCGTTGCTGTGGCTCAAAATGTATCTATTATAAATGTATAACGCCTCCCCCGTGGGGGGAATTTCAAAAAATCCCTTCTTAGTGTACATTCTCTTGACGTACCCTATTAAAACGCAATCAAACACGCATCTAAAATAGAATAATAAAAGTCGAGTTCTTCACAGTAAGCCTTAATCCTGTCCCTCTCCCCCGCAAGGAAATATCGAAAAATCTCTTTTTAGTGTATATTCTGTTGACGTAACCTATTAAAACGCAATTAAAAACGCAAAAAAACCGCATGCAAAATAGTATAAATAGAAGCCGAGTTCTTCACAGTAAGCCTTAATCTTGTCCCTTTCCCAGCTGAGGAATATCGAAAAATCCCTTTTTAGTGTATATTCTGTTGACGTAACCTATTAAAACGCAATCAAAAACGCATCTAAAATAGTATAATAAAAGCCGAGTTCTTCACAGTAAGCCTTAATCCCGTCACTTTTCCCGCTGGGGAATATCGAAAAATCCCTTTTTAGTGTATATTCTGTTGACGTAACCTATTAAAACGCAATTAAAAACGCAAAAAACGCATGTAAAATAGTATAATAGAAGCCGAGTTCTTCACGGTAAGCCTTAATCCCGTCCATCTCCCCCCACTGGGGGGAATTTCGACATGTATATTATATAAAAACACGTGCGTATTCGAATGCAACGTTGTGTCAAAATTTCAAAGGAATCGGTAGGAACAAACGAACGTTATATTTTATTTATATTAATATTTATATTAAGTAATAATTTTAATAAAATAGGAATAATTAATAGTTATTCTCCTAACCTCACTCAGACTCTATTACACTGTAAGACAACAACACCTTGATGCTGAGAACCTTTAACTTTAATCATAAACAAACGTTTTCGGCCCATTCCATGGCCATCGTCAGGCTAACAACATTCGAATACTGTTCCGAATAACCAATTTCAAATTTAAATAAAATACAAAAGAACTCACGCGCGATGCTAAACAACGTAAACTAAAACTAATATAAACAACATAGAAAAGAACAAACGAACGTTATATATTATTTATATAGATAGATAGAAAATGATCTGCTTCAGTCCATTCTCACAGAAAAGCATAATGCCTGACAGAAAAGCAAACTTAGTTCGTCGGAAGGTAGCGCCATCTGTTGGACATAAAAGCCTTAATTTATATATAAATATATTTTTGAAAGGGGGGAGATGGTGTAGGGGTATGAAAAATAGATAGTAGCCGATTCTCAGACCTACTGAATATGCATATCAAATTTGGTAAAAATCGGTAAAGCCGTTTCGGAGGAGTACGGTAACTAACATTGTGACACGAGAATTTTATATTTAAATTAAGATTGATACATATTTACATATATTAAATGCAGAATCACTTACCTTTTAAATACTTCACTTAAGTAAGAGATTGTGAGGAGTATGCTGATACCTCTCATTGTTATTTCCATCAGTGTGACGTTCGTGACTAAATCAGTTATATATATCACCGTTTCCCAGGGTTGTTTATTATTGATCCAGAGAAAATTAACAAATTATAAGTTCGTTTTTATATACAATAAATAAGCGTCGCTAAGTTAATTACGGGTTTTTCTTTGATGTTTTACTTTATATTTCATATAATGCGCATCTTCATTCCATTTTGGAAGACAAAATTAGATAAGATCAAGAATGCTCTTGGTATTCTCTTTATAACTCATTACATTTCTTGCATTTTTTTATATTCAATATTCGAAGTTAATTGTATTTTAAGTAAATATAATATTTTTATCAGAAATTTTTTAAATATTGAATAAGAATGTCAATGTAATTGCTTAAAAATTATACAGTTCGTGATTTATAGACGTTGTGGTAGTTTTCCTGTCGAAACAATTGCATGTATTGTAGTGAAGCTATTAATATTTAATTACGATACAATAACATTTCAAATATATTTTTACAGCCTGCTAGTGGCCTAGTGGACGAAAGATCATTAAAGACTGGTCGTGGGTTTTATCTTGTCCAGCAGATAGAGACGTAGGTTTTTTCACGTTTGTAACTGCTAAATAAGTTTTCCAAAAGTCACAAAAGTTTTCTACTAATGAATGTGTACAGATATTTAAATTAATTATACTTTTAATTTGAAAACAGAAAAACAGAGATAAAAAGAATAATTAAATTTTTACCACCGTTAATAATAATTATCACGTGACTTCACTGCATAACACAACGATGTATGACAGAGAAAGCTACCTTTTCGTTACTTGTGAATACGGTTTGGTTTGATTTGCTTGGTTATAACAATACCACACGTGTGAACTAGTACTCTATTTAGGTGTTGCAATTGTGAGGAAAACTCAGAAAACTCGACGGGGCACGAACCCGTGACCAGTATTTAGTGGTTTTATCCACTCGTCCTCTGGTGGGAACAGTTATGAGTAACTTTTATTAATTCAAAAAAAAGGTTTAAAAATTTGTTTTTTTAAATTGAAATTTACGAAGAAATTATGTATAATAATATTGTCAATCATATTGTTTAAGTTAATTCGGTAATATAATATTTCAATATGTAAGAGTTATAAAAGAAAAGATAGAGTAACAAAGATATCTGCTTCCTGGCATTGTTTAACAGTAAGACAGTAAGAGGAAGGAAACTCTTCTTAGGTAGTTTTCGTTACCAGAATCCTATAGTTTACGTGCAAAGCACCAGATAAATAACACGCTAATAATACACGACTCTAATGAGGGGGATAATTTAAATAAAGGACTAACTAGAAAAAAGTATGGATCAGAGAAATAGCAAAAACTTACATGAAATGTTACGTTTCTCATGAGTTTTTCTCCTAGCAAAAACTATTAAATTTTCTTAACTACGAGCAAGGAATATTTGAGATTATCGTCTTTTATGTTCAGTTACAAGTAAATTACAGATGGATAATCTGTAATTAATATAGAGCCTCATTTAGGATCAGCATTGTATCGACGCATTAAATGTTCCCTTTATATATTTTTAATGCTTTATTGCCTTTAAATAACAACTGCCAGAAACTATCAAAGACAATACTTCATAACGCACTTAATATTCACTAAAAGTGGTTCATAAAATTTATTTAAAATAAGGGAAATATTCTCAACAAATTCAATAAAATTTTCTAGGAGATAATTTTAATAAAATATATATTTCATTGATCCTCTTAATGAAAGATGGCGTAAAACAAATAAAGCCGTTTGATTCTTACACAGAATCAACGATTATGTGATCAAGTTTCTGAATTTAAATGGAGAATTAGAAAAGATAAATATACCCAATAGACACCCTCTTTTAGTAAACATAATATATGAATACAGGAAAATACAGAAATTCGCAAAATTATTTTTTTGACAAGTTGACCTATGACTCTTTTTTCGAATCCGGGAAACCAATGCGAAGTGGATAAAACCACCAAACACTGTTTGCTGACGAACGCGCTATCTACGTAGTGTTTTCCGAATTTCTTCAAGTGATTAACAGCTAAATATGGCCGACTTTCCGTAGAAAGTGCTTCAGGGAGGCAGATGGCCCACGTATTGTAATCCAAACCATTTTGTCGCTTCTCTGGACTTATCTAAATTTATGGTTACTAGGTAACGACGTCATTGATTGTAACCCCGCGCACTGCTGCTGACCCTTCACCATTGAAAACTCTCAATATTGACATAGACATTTCTACAGTGGTTTGTTGATATACATACTAACTAACCACTGGATGACATTGAATATTTACAATAGATCTTTTCTTATAGAACCTAGTTGTCTCATGGCGTGGTCAAAAACGGATCCACCCTAAGAACGAATAAATTATATTTGTAGAATGTATTTTTAACTATGGAACACACTTGAAATATAGCATGTTTTAATAGTCATAATTGAAAATTCAAAGCACAAGTAAGTATGACGTATTGTAAACCGAGTGGTGTTAAATTAAATAACTCTCTGAGGTTCTCGTTATGTTGTTACATTCTCAGCTTCATATATGTTACACCTACAGTTTTAACTTATAGCCTTAATTTTTAACATAGAGGCGTGTTTTAAAAATTTTTTAGCGAAAAAAACAATAAACACTGAATGCCTATCAATTTTTCAAACATGAAGTTGTGAAGGTACAGTACGTAGCGCTTTCCGTCTGCATACACAAGAACTAAACAGAAAACAGTGATCAACCGTAACGAAAATATACATTTTTATTTTTCCGATATATATAACAGAGGGAAAGTGCAGCGATCAGTTGAAACAATGCCCCATGAAAAATATTACATTTTTTAACTCGAGAGACCTTGAAACGTGGAGAAATACGAAAAAAGTTGGGGATTTTCTATAGGTATAGATGTTGGTATGTAAGGAGTGCGATTTTGTACACCCACTTTGAACTTTATTTGCTCTTGTGTACTTTGTCACAGACACCCAACATTCTATATGTTATTATAAACCGAATTGCTGTTATTTCAACTGTAACAGTTATTAATATAAACAATGCAATCTCGATATAGTGAACTTTCAAAAGACTGAAATCAATTCTTTACTATACCGCGAAATAGCTGTATAAATTTATCGAAGAAGCGTATAGGTCGCAGACTAAAAGAAAATACAATAAAAAATTAAGGTTAAAAAGATCTGAATCCATATCATTATGTATTAATTCGGATACATCGAAAATTATTCGATAATCCGAAATTGTCTAGTAATAATACAGCAGTGTTTCGTAATTCTCCAGATTTGAATTCCGATATATAAAAACTTTTGCGATATTAATAAATTGATTGGATAAATGAGAGAAACGGCGATTTAGACGAATTAAGGAAAAGAGAAGGCGAAATTAGATTAATTGTTTAATTTGTAAATTAAAAACATTTACAAGAACAAGGGTATTACGTTTAAAACTGTTAAATTTAAATTAAGATCGATAGCTGTTTACGGGCAGTATATGCACAATTACTTATCTTTGAAATATTTTACTTAAATAAGAAGTTGTGGAGAGTAGCTAGATACATTTTATCGTTATTTAGGTCAGTGTGACGTTTGTGACTAAATGAGTTATATACCTTACCGTTTTCAAGGGTGGCTTATTATTGATTAGGAGGAAATAAAGTATACGCTCGTATTTATATACAATAAACGTAGCTTCACTAATTTAATTTCAAGTTCTTCTTACTGATATACATTAAATTTCTTATAATGCGCATTTTCGTTCCAATATGGATACAAATTGAGATAAGATTGAGAATTCTCTTGATGTTCTTTTTATAATTTTATACCTTATTTTTAAATATTCAATGACTAAATTGAATTTTTTAAAAGTAAATATAATTTTTTATCTAAAATGTTTGTAAGAGTAAATAAAAATTTCAATGCAATTGTTTAATTTAAAAATATATTTGGTGATTTTCGTGATTTTTAGGCGTTGGGTAGCTTTTTTGCCGAACATACTGCATGTATCGCAGAGAAGCTATTACGTATAAATCACAGTGGATATTCAGTAGATTTTTCTAATTAAATATGTCTCTGTAGATAATAAATTTTACTAGTAATTCGGCAATTTTAAATTAATCGCTTATGTATAAAATAATATAAATATGGTCTTTGGAATTTAAGTTCTCATAATTTTGTGTTGACTCTTATCTAAGGTACTCATTCATTACGAGATATAAGAAATCCGCTCTATTTTCTGTTTTGAGAACAATTATATAAAAAAATTATATTATTATAACAGAAATTTCATTTAGGAACCATCTCGATAAGAATATTTAACTACACAGATATAAAGAACAATTTTTGTATTAGTAAATGCGTACACATAATTAAATTAAATACAATTAAAGTTTAAAAGAGAAGAAATACAACTAGAGATGAATAATGAAGTTTTAGTCATCGTTAACAATAATTATCGGGTGGTTTCTCTGCATTACATAACAATGTAGAACAGCAAGTTATCCATTATTGGTAGCTATGAATAACAAAAGTTATCCATAGCTACCAATGTATAACAGAAAGGTTATCCATTATTGTTACCTATAAATTACATTTGTTAATACAAAAATAAAGTTTAAAAATAGTTATTTTTACTAACATTTAATCGAAGATTATATGTCAAAGACTGTATATCATTTGTATATAATAGCAATAATTATGTATTTATACATATTTTTCTACTTTCTTATTGATCATTTCATTTAAAAATAAATTATTAAACATCAAATCAGTTTAATTTCTTTTACTTTTGATTTTGGAGCTATAATTTAAAAACAGTTTAAGCTGGAGTGCACAAAAGAAAGAACATTTTTGTTAAACCACTCTTCGGAGTAGATCAATACTTATTATAAAACATACAATGAAATTATCTATTGTTTAACATCCATAATTTAGATGCATTTAATTTTTAAAGATAAAGACCTCGTACTTTTTAGCATTCGACAAGTTTGTGCAATGTAAAATATTTATATTATTTATAGAACAAAGCAGAAAGTAGAAAGTGTTGTGCATGCAGTGTTTCACTATGTTTGTTTTTACTGTAACTGAGAAGATTGATTACATTGTCAATACTTTAAAGCAGGAAAAACTAGGTTGAATTACGTAAAAATATAAAACAAATTTAGCAGGAATTTTCAATTTTTTCTTGAAAAAATCTTTCTATAATTACAAAAACATGGATGAAATGTATACGTACGTAAATGTAATTAAGTACTCAAGCATCTGATTTTTAGAAACTTGATTATTTCATTTATCTGAAATATGCAACGTTGCATGCTTCAGATAAATGTTTAACTTATTAAACTGTTTCCTGTTTTAAAGTAAGAACTTATAATAAATTATATAACGAGGAGTGATTTATTGAGTAAAGTTAGCCTACCAGTGGAAAAGTAAATAACTCCACTCATAACTGACAATTAGTCGTGGGTTCATGCCTCGCCGAATAACTTGTTACCTAGAATTTTGTTTAGTTTAGTGCTTAATTATTAACTAAATAGTTAGTTAATTATATGAAATGGTCCAGGAAGATATTCCCTTTTGACATATAGATCAAGTGTTACGTTTCCTCTTTCCATCAAACCAAACCCAGTTACAATTTATTTTATCTGTTATTCATCTCTTTACAGATGAATAACAATCGATTCTACTGTTCATTTAGATTAAGTGAAGTGAATTTTAAATTTCTATTCAGAATAAATAAACACACGAATCTCAGTAACCATATTTTTTCCTCTTAATATTAACTTTTTTATTTAGAAATTTAATAAATTCTGTTCATTATAAATACGTTTGATCAATACTAAAACCCATGAAATTTCTCATGCAATGTGGGAAATCTTGCAGCTTTGTTTATCTTCTGTACAATATAATATGATTATACTACATGCAAATTCTGTTTAGAATGATTAGGAGATTAAATTATGGACAGAATATTTCTGTTTTATTTCTCCTTTAACAAAGATAGCATTTCAGTGTATCTTATTGGACAAATTTTCAAATATTGCATGCCTAATTCTTTCTACTTGTGTCTGTTTGTCTGTCCTTTCTGAATCTCAATAATAATGGAAAATATATAAACGTCCACACTAAATGTAAAAATCGTAGGGACAGTAGGATCGGATAAACTATATACAAACGTCTGATTTATAACGAAAGTCAAGGTTTTTTGTAAATAAAATTGTAAACAAAACAATTTTTATACAATTAACAGGATTATTTCTGATATTGTGACAGAAATCAAAAGAGGGAGATTTCGATAGATTCAGAATTTGGAAAGAATGGACCCGGAGAGAAAGGTGTCTCAAGTGTATAGAGAATGACCAGAGGAGAGAAAGTGGGGAGGAAGACCACGAAAAAGATGGAATGAGGATATGGAGGCTGATTTGAGAAGGATGGGTGTGAGCTGCTGGAAAAGGAAGGATCAAAATAGAGACGAATGGGTGAAAATCCTGGATGAGGCCAAGGTCCTGCAAGGACTATGAGGGCCAGAGAAAAGAAGAAGAACAACCGGATCAATTTTTAAGTTCCTCTTCAATTTTTTTTAATTGTCAATTGCACTTTTACGTTATCATCAATAACCACAGGTTCCACCAATGGCGGAATGGATGAAATAACAAAATACTAGCGATTAAGCACGGGTTTCCACCTGGACAGTGGACTGACCACGTGCTAATAATTCAATGAAATTTCATAAAATACGGCACGAATTACTTGAGCAATCATGATGGCACTCGGAAGCGCATTGTATGGGAAATTGCCCAATTTACTTTGTTTGGCACGTGGAATACAAACCCTCTGATACTCAAAAAACTTATGAAAAATTGGATAAATCTACTTCTTGGATTTAGAGGAATTTAGAAAAGAGCAAAAAAAATTTACAAAATTAAAAAGCGCTACATTTAAATTCTTATATTTAAACCAAGACTTAGAAATATTCGCTTGTAGCAAATGCAGAATCACTTACCTATGAGATATTTGACTTACGTACGAGATTATGAGGAGAAGGTTGATACTTTTCATGGCTGTTATTCGTATCAATGTGATATTCGTGACTGGATTACTTATATATATTACGTTTTTCTGAGCGGCTTCTTATTGATCGCGAAAAATTAAAAAATACGTACATTTGTTTATTGTGACAAGGTTCGTCTTAGTCTTTATGTAATTGTGTATCTCTGTGCCATTGGAAATCGCTCTACATTCCTGTCGTGATGTATTTATTTTATGGAGGAAAAAAAGTATGTCTGGACATCTGGACAACAACGAATTAAAGCGAAAAACGAACACAAAATTAAGAGTAATGCGCTTTTCTAGATGTTGATATCACATACGAATCAGAACGAATTATCACAAAGGTGTACATATAACAAATGTTCAGTTCCGTATTTACACCAGCCACATTGAATGAACCGGAACGTTACAAATCATCCGCATTCGAAGTTTTAATTAAAAGAGCCCACGTTTACAACACAGGTGTGGTGGACGAGAAGATGCGTTTTAACAAAATTTGGAAGATAATTAAGAAACTGGGAAATTCTAACAAATGGTTTATAAGTCTGGTCAATCGTTATAACAAGAGCTGTACCACTACGAATGAGATAGTTCGTAAAAAGTTCACATATCAACAGGAAATCAGGTATATAATGGAGAAGCTTTCCAAACAAAACAACTCTGGCGTTAACGCATTCATTTGTAAGTTTGTGTTTAATCATCTCAATTTTTATAATTCTATGGCTAAATTTTTGTTATTATTTGTCTATGTACTTGGTTCGTAAGATAATTGTAATTATTGATACCGGACATGCTATCGTAATATTCGATTTTTCCTGCTGAAGGTCAATAAAGTAGACCGTAAAGGTTTCTTAACCATACTTAAATCTTTTACAAATGTGTCAACCTTGTGTTCAAGAGAACACTAGGCTGACACGTGGATTTCTATTGGACTCCTTCGATTTCCAATCCACGAGAAGAACTCTAGAAAATATTCATGGTTGATGATTTTCGGATATAGAGAGCAGGTGACTCAACAATCCAGCTATTAATCTCCCGTCCCCATTGACGGGATGGCCGAACCCGTGACGGGTTTGAAAAATAAGGTTCTTTTGTCAATGCGGGCCATAAATGCAAGAAGCCATAAATGGAAAAAAAGCCCTAACATAACTCAAGAATTGTGATTTAATTGTAATTAACAGATAGAGTTAATGTTAATTTATATCATTCACCATAATTTTTTACATTTTTATCAATTTTATGCATTGATGGTTACCCACGAGTGGCCGGGGGATAAAACTATCGAACAACGGTTGCTGGGTAGTGCGTGACTGCGAGCTCGACACGTGGACATTTCCTGATTTTTTCACGTGTCGAACAGCTAAATATGACCGAGCTTCCTACATTAAGTCCTTCCGGGATGCATTTCCCTTGGAAGCTTGCCGACTCAATGAATTTTGTGGCTTCTCTGAATCGATTCTCCAAAGTCATGGTTACTAGGTAACAACGTCATTGATTATTTGTGGTCTGTTATGCCCGATTACGTGGCCCTTAATATCCCCCAATCTTAAATCTTAAATTTCTTTCTGTGGGGGATTACGTCGAACATATTGTGCATGCAAATTCGGTTAAAGACGTTGGGGTTAAGGATTTTCTTGAGAGTATCGTGGCAGCATTCTCCATTGCGAGACAGGACACGCTGCAGCGTACAGTACATAGCAAGAAATTGCTACATTGTGACTGCTGGAGCCCCTAGGAATGTGATTAATTTTCTAATCAAATCTGGTAAGTGTGTCTCTAATATGCAACATTTGCTGAATTAATATGTTTAATATTTAATTTTTTATAGCCGAATAAAATTGGATACTTTCGAGCGGAACACCCTGTATATTGTGGTCAAAAAGAAACTACGCTTACCTTAAAATAGTCTCGAGAAATATTTGGAATTAACTATATTTTGGGTTAACCTGTATGTTATATTACATAATTTATATTATTACAATTGTGTTAGAGACCAGGCTAGAATTAATTGTAAGAAAAATTCAGTAAAAAAATCACCAGAAATATTAACGAATGTAAAACCTACACAGCATGGTTTAATTACAGATTCCTTTGCTACGATGTCAACCTTCTTGCTTCTACATTTGACTCGGATTTCCTGTTGTTTGATATAAACAGTTTACATTGTTTCTCATCCATATTAATATTCTGAGAAGACTGATTCAAAAAATATTGGTTAGCCGTTATATTTTTTGTATTTTGAACTTGTTGTTCTATTTTTTGTAATGTTCTATTTTACCTGATGATGATCCATTGATTGGATTGAAAACGTTTGTGTTAAGAATAAATATCTCTCAGCGAGTGATCAGGTGCTGGTTTAGTTTTTGTATTATTTTCTGCTGAGCACGCTGTAGGTTGTTTATGAAGACTGATTCTTTTCTAATACTTTTATTCCACGTAATATATAATTGTTTTGTGTCTTATTAAGATTATTTTTTTGTCGAATTTCAGGATGACGTAGCAAACATTTAGGAAGTTATTAGCACCCTGCTAACTCCTGATCAGTATGAGTCATAATTGGGGTATTATTTAACTTATAAAACTTGACGACGGTTACACAATGTCTTGTTTTTACTATTATCATCAGCCTCAATCAGCTGACTAATCAAATTATCTTCAATTTAATAGCCGCATTGCTAACCAGAGAAATACTCCTAACTCTACGGGAATAATAAATATCATTTAAAATTGTATCATACGAGGTTTATAACAGTAAATTACTGTAGAAAGTACAGTTACGCTACCTACATATAATAAATTAAAAAATACAGCTGTTATTTTGAAGCGAAGTTTCCAATGTAGCAATTCAGAAACACGGCAGTGCCATACACTACAAACACTGATGGCTTATGAATCTTCAAACATCAGGTGCAAATCTTCGCGCGCAATCTTTCGGCGTACTTGGAAACATCAATTGTTTATATTTCCTGTGTTTACATTCTTTTATAGTCAACTAGTTTATAGTACTAAATTTTCAATTAAGACAGATTACCTAACGACAATATCCTAATTTTCAATGAGGTCGTGACAATTAGTCTTTTATATATAATAAAATATCTTTTAAAGTAGAGTTTTATAAAAATAATACGAGCAGTGAATCCTGTGAATAACAATCAGTGACGGATTCAAGAATAATGGCCGTTGTTTAAGTGTTGTATTATCTGAATTTGTTAAAACAGTTTGTAAAAATTGTCCACTGTTAAAAGTTGGCCGTTCTTAGAAGTTTCTATTATATAAATATACATTTTTTACATGTCATACAGTATCTAAATGAAGGCGATATAAAGATAGAATGAGGGTATAAAGCAGTAAATGCGGAATTATTTACCTTTCAGATATTTCACTTAAGTAAGAGATTAGAAAGTATAAATACATATTTTGCATTGCTGTTATTTGGGACAGTTCGTGATTAATTCACTTCTATATTATCGTTTCCCTGGGTGGTTTAGTATTGATCAGAAAAAAATAAAATATATATATACTAATTTAATGTTGGGTTTTTCTTTAGTAAGCTACATGAAATTTCTTACAATGCGCATTCATTGCATTTAGCCAGCCAAAATGAGATTTGCTCTAGAATCTTTTTTGTTCTCTTTAAAACTTTTTACATTTCTTTTATTATTATTATTATGGTTTTTTTTATTCAATGCCTGCAATTCATTATTTTTTAAGCAATAGTCACTTATTATCTTAAATATTTTCAAATATTAAATAGAAATTTCAGCGTAATTGTTCAATTAAAAAAATATAGTATCGCATTTATTTTATTTCTTCTGTTGTGGTAACTTTTCTGTCGAACAAACTGCGTGTATTGTAGTGAAGCTTTCAAAATTTAATTGAGTAATATAATATTTTAAATTTACTTTATAGTGTATTTACTTAAAATTTACATATTCGGTCGTTTTTCTGACCAGTTATCAAAGTACATAAGTAAATTTCGCTAGTAATTAATTTTTTATATAAAAAATAATGTGATTATTTATCTCTGTGCAATTTAAATTGATGTAATGTTGACTTTCCTGGTATGTAGAGTGCTCACTTCAAATGAAAAATTATTTAAAATGTTACATTCTCTGTACTAAACACAATTATACCTGTATTATTAAAGCTTTATATTAACATATCTAGATTTAATTTATAAATTCACTACGAATAACTGCAAATGAAATCTTTTTATTATAGAAATATTAAGAACAAGTTTTACACCAAAGTCACACATTTAAAAACACGGCAACACAGCTAGAGATGAATATTTACGACTTTTAACTAATCGCGAGCTTCTCTGCGCTTCACAATATTGTGCGACAGTAAAGCTACCTTTACAGTAATTTTATACATCTAAAAATCTTTAATAAAGATTTGTATTTTTTATTTATGTATTTTTAATTTAAGAATTAATGACGTTTACTGTTGAAAACACATCACAAAATTAATTGTCATAAATCAAAACACAAGAAAATAAATAATAATTTATTAGACAAGTGAGTCTAGATTCGAATCCGGTGAGCAATCTTATCAATTTTATTTATGTGTAGTAATTTCAGGATATACTTAACCGAGCTTCCATTTAAATCGCAGTTCTTCATTGTGGCCGATTAGTATGAAAAATTAGGCTCTCCTCAGCTTACATCGCTACCACCCATAAATGAGAAAAAAGCCAACTCCAATTGTTAATTGTGCTTGATTTGTGATTAAAAATACAATTTATGTTATCTTATACCATTTACAATGTAATGAAATAAATATATTTATTTTGTTCTAATTTTCATCACTGTTACGCATTCATTGATAACGTGTATCTATATTTTATCGTTGCCTGACAATGGCCAAGTGGATAAAACCACCCAACCTTGATAGTTTTTCGCGTGTTTGCACCTGACGAACGAGCTAGTTCTGATTTTTTTCACCTATTTAACACCTAAACATGATCGAGTTTCCCACAGAAAACCTCTTTAAATCCATTCTAAAATTTCATTGTTATTAGGAAACGACAGAATAGTGTCATTGATTATAACCTGACACACTGTCTCTCACGCTTTACCAGTTATAAGTTTTTATACTAATGAAGAATAATAAAAATTTAGTCACGCGCTGAATTTACATAGTAATCGACTGCTAGAAAAGAGCGGTCGTAAAGCGAACCGTCCTAAGAAAAGTGTCATTAATAGAAATTCTATGCATAGAAACCTAATGTTAAGTATATAAAAGTATACATAATAGAATATTCATAGCGCAATTGTAAACCGAGCGATCTTAATTAAATCTCTGAAAATTTAAGTTCAATTCTTGAAGTTCAAAGTTCAATTGAAGTTCAATTTAAGGCGTGCAACATGTGTTCTCGCTGTGTTTTTTTCTGTTTAACTAAGTTATTGTAGTAGGCCTAAATATATTTGTATTGTACCTAATAAAAATATAGTACTTACTGTATTTTAATTAAATATTAACATATTAAAATGTATATTAAACAAATGTTTTGTTGTGTTTTCATTTTTTTTTTTTTTTTTTTTTTGGAGTTCTTATTTTTTGTTAAGTGCTCTCAATCGCGTCAAAAAGAATGAACATTGTCACTTTGAACTCACTCGAAAACGAAGTTTCGGACTCATTTTTCATTAATTCCTCGTCTCAATTAATGAAAAATTGTAGAGCTTTATCAAAATGGGTTCATCAAATTTTGATAACAAATAACTCACATAGAAGCCACATACAGGAGGAATGGCAACGCTCCGACTCAATTTATTTTAGTATTTAACAAGTTATAATGATATTTAAACACGAAAGGAAAATGTTCAATGCTCTCAGATACAGTAATGATTCAGTATCACGTGAAATTTTTCCATAAGGTTTGGTTTTATTTGTACACAACAATGCGACACGCGGACGATCTACCGAGAAGTAGACCTCCCGGGATCACTTTCTCTGGGAAAATGGCCCCTATTTAGGTGTTACAAACGTAAAGGAAAACTACGTGGCCAGTCTTCCTGGAAGCATTCCCCGTGCGTTGTGCTTACTTATCCTATCAATTGTACAATTTTTGTGGACCATTACACGTGCAAATTTAACACATTCCTTTATCGTTGAACAGATTTATATGTAATAGTATTCCACGAATATTTAGAGATCTAAGAACTTTTTTGACTTTGCAGAAATGACGGTATTTCAGAAAACCAGAAGATTCACCCCACACTTTTACTTTCATCCTTTAGGAGACCGGTCACTCACTGATGTTGAATTTGCTACCAGTCTGGCTTCTGAAGACGAAGTTACATATTTTGGTGTTTGTCAGAAGATATTCTCATATTATTCAACAAAATAATACTTTCTCACGACATCTTTGTGTTTAGTAATTCCGTCCCATGTTGTATTCGTTGATATATGATGTCTAACTATCCATTTCTGTATCTCAAATGTCTCCACAAAAGCATTTCTTGATATTTCTTTGCGCTTCATATTTCCAACAACATACTTGAAAGTTTCTTAACGTCAAACACCTCAGGCTCTATATTGAATTTGCAGCATTTTCTGGCCTATGGGGAAAATGCAGCAGACTTGCCACTCTAAAGAATTGACTTTCATAACGTTTATCATTGACCTCTTGATTACACACGTGGCCATACTGGTATCCAGATAAACGTAATATAAATCTGAAAGCAATAGAAACCATTTAAAATTGCATTAAATAAGGATTATAACAACGTATGGCTGTAGACAGAACACTAATACGTTTGTAGGAACCTGCCAGTGATGTCTCCAACAAACACTTGCTGGTCGATCTTCACCGGTGTTCTCATCGCCATCTGTCGGCGTACCCAGGAACGTTGAAAATGGCCAGTGTCAGAGTTTTCTGTATGGTAAAAATTTATTTTTAATAGCTTATATACATATAAATGTATATATAAAGTTCTTACATGCGTAATTTCTTTCAAATGTATAGTACTCTTGTGTAGCTAGTGTTGAAGAACTGATTTATGCACTTACGTAAAGTATTATTTTCCTTAAAATATCTATATACAATCATTATAACTAGTGTGCCTTGAGTTGTCTGGTGTTTATGAAAAGTTTTTGACATTTACCACTTTTAAATTAGAAACCTCAACTGCTTATATGCTACTGTAAACCAAACTGTAGTTTCTTCAGTGTAATAAACAATGCACTCTTGAAAGACTAAAATAAATCATTTACTGTATTGAATAATCGCTATATCAGTTTATCAAAGAAGAATTTAGGACACATACTAAAGAAGAGAATTAAAGATGTTGGAACAAACTGAATTCTAACAAGACGCAATTCGAATTGAAATTTGTTTGGACGCGTGGCGCGCAAAAGATTTCGAGCAGATACATTTACACTTACTAAAGGATTAGAAGAACACCACCAATAGATATGGCCTTGGACAAGGAAAGACGAAGAGTTATAGTAGAAGTGAGAAGAGTGAAGAGAAGGGAATGGTAGATAGGAAAGAGTGAAATATGACATCTCAGAGCACCTGCAGAAAGCCATTTATTAACCCTTTTCCCCCACATTTCATTTACGTTTATTTTGCGATCCCTCCTAAGGCAATATAGGTCAGTCAGGCGATATTATTTTAAAAGTTCACCAAAAATCAAATTATCATTATATCTATATGAAAAATATCACTTACATTTATTAATATCTTTAGTTTTAAACACGGTATTTTTCAATGCATTTTATTAGAAAAATTTATAAGAAAAAAAATAATAATATATATCCGAACTGACACATAAACATTATTATACTTCATTCACTTCGTATCGAACGAGATTATATCCGTTGTTAATAAATTTTACAAAAATCGATATTTACCAAAGTAACGATGAATCGGTACCCTCAAAGTTTTGCTTAAAAAGCCAGGGTACCGATCGATCGGTGCCTTCTGGGTCAAAGGGTTAATTAATGTTAATAACACAGATGTGTGACCAATAATTTCAATAAATATCGTATTAAATAACACAAATGTTTTAATCCCAATCATCACTTTATTTATTTCCCCCAAACATATTTATGTGCTAAAATTAGTTTTAACTAACGTTAAAAGTTAAAAAGTTAATGTTAGATTTTAGTTTTATCTAAAATCAAAACATGTACAGCAGTAAATTCTAGTTTTAACTAGACAAAACGGGTTATAACAATGACATCCAGTAAAAACTAGTTTCGACTAGTTAAAACGCGTTTTCACTAAAAAGGGGTTTTTACTGTAACATATATACTGTATTACATGTTTATATTACTTTTAGAACAATACATAAAACAAAAAGTGAATAACGCATGCACATTTTCGTTACCATCGCTTCAATTGATCGATTACTTTTTCCATATTTCGGACCAGAAAGAAAACCAACTTAAATTTTAAGCTAGAGATTCATTAAATTTAATAATACGAGCGTGAATTTAGCCCATAATTTTAATTTTTTATTTAACCCATACCTAGAAGGTTGGATAACACTACTGAACTCTGACGGTGGGTTCGTACCTCGCCGATAGAAATTTAGTATAGTTACAGACACGTGCAGAATTCATTATAACCGAAGACATTAAGTGTTATCAGAAAAGCAATAATGCATTAGTTTAATTTAATATTTATAATTTTTTTTAAATTAATAAATTGCGTTTGTTTACTTCGCCCTTATTAAATTAAAATCTTCTTCTACAAAAATCAAAATTTTTATTTGTAAGTCACAGAATATGAATTTTAATGATAATATTCATAAGTTAAAAAGTAAAAATACAAGTTTAGAGTCACTTAACATAGGCCATTCAACATCCGGAGGGATGCTTCCTGGAGACTTTTTAACAGAAACCGGCTCTAATTTATGTGATTCGTGGCCAACACGTGGCCAATATATCAGTGACGAAACCGACACGTGGTAAATTTAAATTACGTTTATACAATTAGACATTATTTATTACTTATTTACGAGCAGCCAACTACATACAAGTAGGAATAATAATAAATTTTGAATTTCACGGAAAATGCAAAATTTTTCGTAATTAATATGCAATAATTTTATCCATAGAAGTAAAGATAAATTTTTTGAAAAACACTTATTTCCTTACGCTTTTTAATCATTATTTAACTGTCCGAAGAAGAAATTCCCATTCGTTATCCTTTATTTATGTATTTAGATAGGAAACTTTCATGATTTCTTATTTATCTGTTTGGAGGAAAATATTTAATTCATTCCTTATGCATCTGAAAGTTTAATATTAATCATTTTATTATGTTAAATCAATAAAATTTTCAATTTCCACTCAGAATATAAATTAAAACACGAATCTAGCTATGCACGTGTCTTTTTATTTTAATGATAATGGTTTTTCCATTCGAAATAAAAAATTTTCTGCTCAATCTAAATACGTTTGGTCAATACTCAAATCCATGAGATTTATCATGTAACGTGTTAAATCGTACGGGTTGTGCTTATCTTCTGGTCGATAGAATATTATTTAGCCAGATGCAACTTCTGGTTATGGTGATAACATCTTAAGTTATGGTTAAAATATTTCTATTTTACTTTTTAATTACACTGCACAACGTAAAACAATGGTAAGTGTTTCAGATTTTTACATCGCATTTACTTTTCGTAAGATAGAAAAAATTTGTGAATAGAATTTGAATAATAATGACAATGTCGTTCGTGGAGATTCGTTAATTTCGCAAACGTAAGTTCCATAATGGAATTAAATTTGTGAATAAAAGTGATTAAATTCGTTTATGAATGCTGAATAATGGCGTCGGTTCGTTATTCAAGATTTTATGATTGTACTAACGAGTGTTCGTTAATTAGAGGCTAATAATAAGATTAAATTCGTTAATTAATTTGTATATACCCAGTTATGGAGTAAAGTTGCTTAATCAATGCTTAACAGTAGTGTTAAGTTTGTTATTAATGCTCAATGATGGTGCTAAGTTCGTTTAACATTAATTTCAATTTATTGTTCGATACATTTTGGTCGAATTTAAGCCCTTATATATTTTATTTAAGAAAAACAATCGTTTTTATATACAAAATATCAATATTTTGCATATGATTTTCACGAAAGACTTGAATCCAAATTCGGATATTGAAAGTGACGATCATTTAATTTCGATGAACTTATTATATAAGTTAATATTTAAATAAACTGTTTTGAAAATATAGTTTGATCAGAATTGATTTTCCCGAAACATTTTTCATGCTATCAACAATATTGATTTTTAATTGCTAAATTTCTTCAATTCGCATTTCAGTTGTGAGTCGTAGTTTCAATTTTACTTCCAAAGTACAAACAAATTTAAAAGTTTATAGACTACACTTTTAATAAAATCGAACTGAGATTTTGCCGTAAATTGAATTTAATGAAACATTGATTATTCGTGGTCTGTTATGCCCGATTACGTGGCCCCCAATATCCCCCAATCTGAAATCTTAAATTCCTTTCTGTGGGGGATTACGTCGAACATATTGTGTATGCAAATTCGGTTGGAGACTTTGAAGTTAAAGATTTTCTTGAGAGTATCGTGGCAGCATTCTCCATTGCGAGACAGGACACGCTGCAGCGTACAGTACATAGCAAGAAATTGCTACATTGTGACTGCTGGAGCCCCTAGGAATGTGATTAATTTTCTAATCAAATCTGGTAAGTGTGTCTCTAATATGCAACATTTGCTGAATTAATATCTTTAACATTTAATTTTTTATAGCCGAATAAAATTGGATACTTTCGAGCGGAACACCCTGTATATTGTGGTCAAAAAGAAACTACGCATACCTTAAAATAGTCTCGAGAAATATTTGGAATTAACTATATTTTGGGTTAACCTGTATGTTATATTACAAAATTTATATTATTACAATTGTGTTAGAGACCGTGCTAGAATTAAGTGTAAGAAAAGTTCAGTTAAAAAAATGACCAGAAATATTAACGAATGTAAAACCTACACAACATAGTTTAATTACAGATTCCTTTGCTACGATGTCAACCTTCTTGCTTCTACATTTGACTCGGATTTCCTGTTGTTTGATATAAACAGGTTACATTGTTTGTCATCCATATTAATATTTTGAGAGGACTGATTCTTCTCTAATGCTATTATTCTACGTAATATATAATTGTTTTGTTCTTAATAAGATTTCTTATGTCGAATTTCAAGATGACGTAGCAAACATTGAGGAAGCCATTAGCACCCTGCTAACTCCTGATCAGTATGAATTATAATTGGGGTATTGTTTAACTTATAAAACTTGACGACAGTAACACACTGTCTTGTTTTCACTGTTATCACCAGCCTCAATTATCTGGCTAATCAGATTATCTTCAAGTTAATGGCCGCATTGCTAACCAGAGAAATACTCCTAACTCTCCGGAAATAATAAATACCATTTAAAACTGTATCATACGAGGTTTATAACAGTAAATTATTGTATAAAATACAATTACGCTACCTACATATAATAAATTAAAAAATACAGCCGTTATTTTTAAGAGAAATTTCCAATGTAGCAATTCAAAACATGCCAGTGCCATACACTACAAACACTGATGGCTTATGGATCTTCAAACGTCAGGTGCAAATTTTCGCACGCCATCTGTCGGCGTAGTTGGAAACATCAATTGTTTATATTTCCTGTGTTTACATTCTTTTATAGTCAACTAGTTTATAGTACTAAATATTAAACTAAGACAGATGACCTAACGACAATATCCTAATTTTCAATGAGGTCGTGACAAGTAGTCTCTTATGTATAATAAAATAACTTTTAAAGTTGAGTTTTATAAAAATAATACGAGCAGTTAATTCTGTGAATAACAGTCAGTCACGGGCTGAAGAATAATGGCCGTTGTTTAAGAGTTGTATTATCTAAATTTGTTAAAAAAAAGTTTAAGAAAATTGTCTACTGTTAAAAGTTGGCCGTTTTTGGATGTTTCTATTATATATATATACATTTTTTACATGTTATACAGTATCTAAATGAAGGCGATATAAAGTTAGAATAAAGGTATAAAGCAGTAAATGCGGAATTATTTACCTTTGAGATATTTCACCTAAGTAAGATATTATAAAGTATAAATACATATTTTGCATTGCTGTTATTTGGGACAGTGTAATATTCGTGATTAAGTCACTTCCATATTATCGTTTCCCTGGGTGGTTTACTATTGATCAGAAGAAAATAATATATATATATATATATATATATATATATATAAACTCGTCTGTATATATAATAAAGGTAGCTTCACTAATTTAATTTTCGTTTCTTCTTTAGTAAGATACAATAAATTTCATACAATGCGCATTCATTGCATTCAGCCATTCTGAATTATCATGGTTACTAAGTAACGGCAGAATAGTGTCATTGATTATAATTTGACACACTGACTCTCATGCTTTACCAGTTATAAGTTTTTATACTAATGAGAAATAATAATAATTTAGTCACGCCCTGAATTTACGTAGTAATCGATTGCTAGAAAAGAGCGGTCGTAAAGCGAACCGTCCGAAGAAGGGTGTCATTAGTAGAAATTCTATGCATAGAAACGTAGTGTTAAGTATATACAAGTATACTTGAAATACAGAATTCTTATAGCCATAATAGCAAATTCATAGCGGGATTGTGAACCGAGCGATCTTAATTAAATCTTTGAAAATCTAAGTTCAATTCTCACACCAGTTTCATTTAAGGCGTGCAACATGTGTTCTCGCAGTGTTTTTCTGTTTAATTAAGATATTTCAATAAATATATTTGTACTGTATCTAATAAAAATATAGTACCTACTGTATTCTAATTAAATATTAACATATTAAAATGTATATTGAACAAATGTTTTCTTTGTCTTTTCCTTTTTTTTTTTTTTTTTTTTTTTTTTTTTGTTTCCCATTTTCTGTTTGGTGCTCTCAATCGCTTCAGGCAGAATGAATATTGTCTCTTTGACCTCACTCGAAAACGAAGTTTCGGACCCATCTTTCATTAATTCCTTGTCTCAATTAATAAAAAATTGTAGAGCTTTATCAAAATCGGTTCATCAAATTTTGATAACGAATATGTCACATAGAAGCCACATACAAGAGGATTGGCAACGCTCCGATTCAATTAGTTTTAGTATTTAACAAGTTATAATGATATTTAAACACGAAAGGGAAATGTTGAATCCTCCTAGATACAGTAATGATTCAGTATCACTTAGAATGTTTCCATAAGGTTTGGTTTTATTTGTACTGTACACGACAATGCGACACGCGGACGATCTACCGAGAAGCAGGCCTCCCGGGATGACTATCTACGGGAAAATGGCTCCTATTTAGGTGTTACAAACGTAAAGGAAATCTACGTGGCCGGTCTTCCGGGAAGCATTTCCCGTGCGTTGTGCTTAGTTATCCTATCAATTGTACAATTTTTGTGGACCATTACACGTGCAAATTTAACACATTTCTTTATTGTTGAACAGATTTATATGTAATAGTATTCCACAAATATTTAGAGATCTAAGACCTTTTTTGACTTTGCAGAATTGACAGTATCTCAGAAAACCAGAAGTTTTAGCTTACACTTTTACATTCATCCTTTAGAAGACCGGTCACTCACTGATGTTGAATTTGCTACCAGTCTGGCTTTTGAAGACACAGTTACATATTCTCCTGTTTGTCAGAAGATATTCTCATATTATTCAATAACGTAATACTTTCTCACGACATCTTCGTGTTTAGTATTTCCGTCCCATGTTGTATTCGTTGATATATGATGTCTAACCATCCATTTCTGTATCTCAAATGTCTCCACAAAAGCATTTCTTGATATTTCTTTGCGCTTCACACTTCCAACAGCACCCGTGAAATTTTCTTAACGTCAAACACCTCAGGTTCTATATTGAATTTGCAGCATTATCTGGCCTATGGGTTAAATGCAACAGACGTGTCACTCCAAAGAATTTACTTTGATAACGTTTATCTTGACCTCTTGATTACACACGTGGCAATACTGGTATCCAGATAAACGTAATATAAATCTGAAAGCAATAGAAACCATTTAAGATTGCATTAAATAAGGTTTATAACAACGTATGGCTGTAGACAGAACAATAATACGTTTGTAGGAACCTGCCAGTGACGTCTCCGACAAACACTCTTGCTGATCAATCTTCTTCTGGTCTTCCCGGTCGAAGATCGACCAGCAAGAGTGTTTGTTGGAGACGTCATCCGTCAATGACATTTGTCAGAGTATCCAGGAACTTTGAAAATGGCCAGTGTCAGAGTTTTCTGTATGGTAAAAATGTATATTTTAATAGCTTATATATATAAATATATATATAAAGTTCTTACATGCGTAATTTCATTCAAATGTATAATAGTTCTTGTGTAGCTAGTATTAAAGAACTAACTTATACACCTACGTAAAGTATTATTTTCCTTAAAATATGTATATAAAATGATTATAACTAGTGTGTCTTGAGTAGCCTCGTGTTTATGAAAAGTTCTTGCCATTTACCACTTTTAAATTAGAAACTTCAACTGCTTATATGTTACTGTAAACTAAACTGTAGTTTCTTCAGTGTAATAGCTAATTATATAAACAATGCACTTTTGAAAGACTAAAATAAATCATTTACTACATTGAATTATCGCTATATCAGTTCATCAAAAAAGAGTTTAGGACACATACTAAAGAAGAGAAGTAAAGATGTTGGAACAACCTGAATCAATGTCTAACAAGACGACACAACTTAAAAAATTATTCGATAATCCTTTAATAAAGCTGCATGCATTTACATTTACATACATACCTATTGGTAATGGCATGCATTTACATACCACTAGCAATAGGTATAATCTTAAAAAAAGAAAGATGAAGAGTTATAGAAGTGAGAAGAGTGAAGAGAAGAGAAAGGTAGATGGGAGAGAGTGAAATATGATATCTGAGAGCACCTGCCGAGAGCCATTTATTAAACACAAAAAAGTACAAATTGCTAAAATACAATGATATACAGTATAACTTTTTCTGTTTTGAATCAGTAGAAGCCCCATTATGGCTGACTTGCCTTGGAGCTCAACAAGCAAATACGCGCGAATGTACAACCCAATTGGGAGCGTGGACAAATCCCCCCATGCCTTTGGAAGAAACAAAAGAGAACAACCGTACGTACAGAAAACAGGGCCGTTAAAGGCCTGCACACAAACAAACGCGTATGTACGGTACGTCTCCTATCAAGAAATTGAGAACCTCTATGACCTTGGACGGTACAAAAAACGAGAACGACAAATTCTCCTGTGAAGGGACCGGGGACAATGACATTGTTCTTTCAGGTCCGGTGGTGCGCGACCAAAGGGCAGTTAAGACACCGACCACCTTAAAACAAAGAACAAAGAACAATGCTTCGATTTATGCCCGTGTACAAGCCTACCTCGCAACGCCGTGAGGCGCAGACAATATTAAGGGCAGCCAAAGACACAATCTCAGAGCAAAGTTTCACAGATGATAGAGTTAATTATTAGCAGGAGGGTCGGGTACCTGCTGGATTTCAAGATGTCTGTCGCTCTGATAAAGGTTTCGAAAGCCTGGAGAGAACTATGATTTGTAAGGAAATCTTTCATCTGGCAAGGGCAGTGAAAGCCAACGTCAGCCAAGGTGCCTGCCAGAAGCCTTTTTTCTGCGTTATATTTTGGACACAAGAAAATTGTTCTTTGCGTTCTAGTTCTCATCCATACAGCAGAGGCATTTTCCGTCCTCTTTATTAAGAAATTGTTTCAGATATGCTCGAAAGTTTCCATGGTCCTTTATAAACTGTGAGGTGGCGAAGTTGGGCTGGTAGAAGTTCTTAGTTTGTCTGTCCATAATACTCGGTAGAAATTCTAAGGCGTGTCGGTCCGTATTCTCTGATTCCCACCGGCGTTGCCACAGTTGCATTATGGTGTTGTTTAACTTGGTCTTAATAAAGATTGTCGGGAAGAGTGCTTTGTGAGATTGGCATGTCCAATTTCGTGGCCATTTTCAACAGCAGGCTCATTTCCAGATACAAAATATTTTTATGCATTTTGTCCATTTTCTGAAATGTTTAATAACGTTTTTTCCAAGTTTCTCAATCGATCCTAACGCTATACTAATGCATTATATCGCGCTGATTAAAGAGCATTCAGAAAGAAATGAGAAGAATACAGCAGAATGCCATGACACGTTTTACACTAGGCACGCTGCTCTGCCTTGTAAAATACAGATTGCAGCAACAGCAATTGCTGCAACACACGGCGTGTGTAATCAAATTTTGCAAAAATAGAAGAACTTTCCGGTAATCCGACATATTTGATAATCCACGCCACTTTGGTAGTACCAGACTAAAGAACCTCTACTGTATTGTACTTCGCTATGAAATACTACTAAGCATTTGTAAAGTTGTTATATCGTACATTTTTGTATTTTCCTAGATGAAATTATTCAGATTTGCAGGATTAACGGATGTGCCAATGCACTGACGATCAACCTCGGGGGAGTGTCTTTCGAGAAAACTCTGGGAAATTAATCCCTATTTGTGTTACACACGTAAAGAAAACCCGTGAAAGGACTAGCGTGTGCCCTCTATCATTGTTCAACGAAGTTTTGCACATTCACTGATGGGTGACTATTATTAAAACACGTATTAGTCAACTCACAATAAAATAAAAAGTAAAATTTTAGAGTTAAGTTTGATACGAATAATATAAATGTAGCAAATTTTCAAACATTGAAAACATTTTTTTAGTTAGTATCTCTGCTAGTTTATGTAATGTATATAATATATTACATGTTTATATTATTTTTATACTATTCTTAGAACAGTACAAATAATAAAAAGTGTATAAAGCATGCACATTTTCGTTACCCTCGCTTCAATTGATCGATTACTTTTTCGCTATTTCGGACCAGAAAGAAAACTAACTTAAATTCTAAGCTAAAGATTTATTAAATTTAATAATACGAGGGTGAATTTAGCCCATAATTTCAATTTTTTATTTAACCCATCACTAGAAGGTTGGATAACACTACTGAACATTGACGGTGGGTTCGTACCTCGCCGAAAACTATTCAGTATAGATACAGACACGTGCAGAATTTATTAAAACCGAAGACATTCAAGCAATAATTCATTACTTCAATTAACTATTTATAAATTTTTAAAAAATTAATAAATTGCATTTATTTATTTCGTCCTTATTGACTCGGCTCATATGGGTGAAGTCGATAAGTATAAAATCAAAATTTTTATTTGTAAGTGACTTCTATTCGTACAGAATATGAATTTTAATGATGATTTTAATAAGTTAAAAAGTAAAAATAGAAGTTTGGAATCACTTAACATAGGCCATTCAACGTCTGGCAGCTCTCTGGAAACTTTTTAACAGAAACTGGCTCCAATTTATGTGATTCGTGGCCAACACGTGGCCAATATATCAGTGACGAGACCGACACGTGATAAATTTAAATTACGTTTATACAATTAGACATTATTTATTACTTATGTACGAGGAGCCAACTACATACAAGTAGGAATAATAATAAATTTTGAATTTCACGGAAAATGCAAAATTTTTCGTAATTAATATGCAATAATTTTATCCATAGAAGTAAAGATAAATTTTTTGAAAAAACTTATTTCCTTACGCTTTTTAATCCTTATTCAACTGTCCGAAGAAAAAATTCCCATTCGTTATCCTTTATTTATGTATTTGGATAGAAAATTTTCATGATTTCTTATTGAACTGTTTGGAGGAAAATATTTAATTCATTCCTTATGCAACTGAAAGTTTTATATTAATCATTTATTTTGTTAAATCAATAAAATTTTCAATTTCCATTCAGAATATAAATTAAAACACGAATCTGGCTATGCACATGTCTTTTTATTTTAATAATAATAGTTCTTCCATCCGAAATGAGAAATTTTCTGCTCAATCTAAATACGTTTGGTCAATACTCAAATCCATGAGATTTATCATGCAACGTGTTAAATCGTACGGGTTGTGCTTATCTTCTGGTCGATAGAATATTATTTAGCCAGATGCAACTTCTGGTTATGGTGATAACATCTTAAGTTATGTTTAAAATATATCTATTTTACTTTTTAATTACACTGAACAACGTAAAACAATGGTAAGTGTTTCAGATTTTTACATCGCATTTACTTTTCGTAAGATAGAAAAAATTTGTGAATAGAATTTGAATAATAATGACAATGTCGTTCGTGGAGATTCGTACTGGTTCCATATTCGTTAATGAAGATTAATAATGGAGTTTAATTCGTTTATGAATGCTTAATAATGGCGCCGGTTCGTTATTCAAGATTTTATGATTGTACTAACGAGTGTTCTTTAATTAGAGGCTAATAATAAGATTAAATTCGTTAATTAATTTGTATATACCCAGTTATGGAGTAAAGTTGCTTAATCAATGCTTAACAGTAGTGTTAAGTTTGTTATTAATGCTCAATGATGGTGCTAAGTTCGTTTAACATTAATTTCAATTTATTGTTCGATACATTTTGGTCGAATTTAAGCCATTATATATTTTATTCAAGAAAAACAATCGTTTTTATATACAAAATATCAATATTTTGCATATGATTCTGACGAAAGAGTTGAATCCAAATTCGGATATTGAAAGTGACGATCATTTAATTTCGATAAACTTATTATATAAGTTAATATTTAAATAAACTGTTTTGAAAATATAGTTTGATCAGAATTGATTTTCCCGAAACATTTTTCATGCTATCAACAATATTGATTTTTAATTGCTAAATTTCTTCAATTCGCATTTCAGTTGTGAGTCGTAGTTTCAATTTTACTTCCAAAGTACAAACAAATTTAAAAGTTTATAGACTACACTTTTAATAAAATCGAACTGAGATTTTGCCGTAAATTGAATTTTGCTGAAACTGGACGTTTTTGTGGAAAAGTGGTAAAATGTTTTCACTTATAAACTTTATTCGTTTTCCGGTGTCATAATATATTTTGAAAAATTATCACTGATATTACTATTAATGGTTTTGACTATTGTTCAAGATTTATTTTTCCATTTCTTTTTATATCATTCAGTTTCTACTATTGGTGGTACTACTTGTACTTTCGAAATCGAATAGTAAATAACTAGAACAATTAATATTTTTGAAGATTTTAATTGAGCAATCGCAACTCTTTGAGACTACCATTGTTTGAAAACCGGGGGGTGAAAGCTGCGTGCTTTCGGCCCCTCTTATCGGCGCGGATCGGCGAGATCCGTCACTGCGTCACTGGATGGCGATTTTCCGAGTGGTAGGAAAGAGGGATGAGTGGGAAAGCCAAGTGTCCCGGTGTCCGTAGTCAGGGAGGAGTCAGGATTAAATACACAATATGATTATTTATTAAGACGCAAATATATGCTATATACTAACATAAAGATAAACAAATGTAGCGATACACATTAGTTTAGCGGATTATAATCTAAGTTATACTTTAAATTAAAATCTAGCGAAAATCGTAAAATCTACCGATATGATAATAATGAACGTGTCTAATCGGCACGTCACGACAATTCTAGCGCGGGTCGGCTAATCGTATAACAATGAGCTTTAATTCTGTGACCTATTTTTACTATAACAGAGAGAGTTTACAATAATCATTCTAATCGAATACCTCTAACCATGCATAGCTCCCAGGTTATGCGGTGGATATGTAGACACCGGCTGGTCGAGCTGGTCGCAGGTGATCGTCGGCGGGACGCGATTGCGATATCGCCATCGTGTATGGCCGTTGGTGATGTCCGCCCTGAGCCCTTGATCTGAACCCCTTTTTATATCAGTTTTGACGGATGCTGACTTATCTATCAGGTGATGTGGCTATGGGTGACCAAGAATTATTGATATAAACAGTTCCAGATAGGACGTTATGTTGCGGCCGGATGGCCGAGCGGTTAAGGTGGCAGCCTACCGCTCTGGGGGACCCGGGATCGAATCCGAACGGGTCGATTAATCCCCAGGAATTTTTTGGGAGTGGTCCGTTCGGATATGTCGGGCCCCGTCCCTCACCACCCGGTCGCCCCATTGTGGGCCTGGCCGAACCCATAATGGGCCTACTAAAAGAGGCCCTCTTAGTGCCTGCAGGGCGGAAAGAGTTAAAAAAAAAAAAAAAAAAAAGGACGTTATGTTTTCTCATGTCACCGGATGGAAAGGTCAGAAGGTTAGGAAAAATGTTGGAACTTATATGCGAATTGTTAGTTTTAGATAAATCATAGACTTAGTCACAAGGGAAACGTTTAATTCGAACCTCGTAACAAGGTGAACTTTTCTCTACTTTCCATCGAGGACTCAGATGTGATACCATGATAGGATAATAGAAAAATTGATCGACGGAGGTTATCTTCAGGGGAGCCTTTGCGAGTAGGGAGAAAATTTCTCGAACATCTAAACATTCGTCATAGTGAAAGTGGAGAAGCTCGTTTGTTTTACCTTTTTCTGGATAAAGAGAGGTATGAATCAATTAACAACAAAGTATAAAAATTCTAAATACTGCGATAAATCTCTCAACTGCTTTTCTGAATGTTACAATCTATAATTTAATGAAATAATTACAAATATCTCAATAAAAAAAAGCTGAAAGCCATAAAAAAACTCCCGAAATCCGTTGTCAAAAATTCATATATTGATCAGAAAATTGTATTTCAGAAAATTATGTAAAACTGAAATAAAATTTAATTTATTTTAATGTAATTTTATGTAAAAGTGTAAATAAAATCAAATAATACATCCCTATACGTAAATATATTCATAAAAACTAGTGACAATTGTCTGAAAAAATAAAAACTATCGTCTTAATGAAAATGAAGGAGAATCTATAAATACCGAGACTGATAGAACTGTGGTAAAGATAGTTTCGTATTTTCTAAAGAAAAAGAGCAAGTTTTGTTCCAGTGTTGCTGCTCATTAGTGGCCAAGTGAATAACAATAATAATCACTGGTAGTTGGTTAGAGATATGTGCCACGTTGTTGAACTGACCATATGTAGCATTCGGATATTCTTGGCTTAAATAGGATACAAACCGACGGCAGTTTTCCATAGAAAGTCACTCCGAAGATGTCTCCTTCCTTGGAAGATTGCTCAAATGTTTCATCAATCAAGTCAATCAAAGATTTAGATTGTGTACGAATTGTGCAGAAGGAATTGTGCGTTTGTTTGTCGATGTGAAGATGAAGCCGCTTTCATTCAAACATCATTCTAATGGAAGAACTTTATTGCGAACTGGGTCGTTTCAACACGCAGATCAAAGAACGTCGACCAAAACTTAACAAAGCCTGGTACCTCCACCACAATGCGCCTACACATAGAGCAAAGACGACCTTAGAGAAGCTGGCTTGAATACGTGGGAAAGTTCTGTCTTCTTCACTTTCTAGCACAGAGTTTGCGCTATATTTTCGTGCCCGCGTAACCATATTGTCAATGCGCTTACGCGAATGCCTATACTCGAGTGAAAACGACACTCGACAGTTTAATAAAAATCTTTAGTCATTCTATACTGATGGGATTGAAAGTTTGTAGCAAAGATGACGAGATGTAACTCATATCGACGGTGATTACCTAAAAGACTGAACCGTAATCGTGAATAAAGTTTTATCCAAAATTTTTGAATTTCACATTACAGATGGATAGATCAGCTCTCTCCCCTATTCTCGATCTTCTTTTTGTTTTTTCATCAATTCTGCTCACCTTTTTACATAATATCGCCAGTTTTAAACTACTAGACTTTTTACATATTTTTAAAAAATCGAGGCGACAATACCATTAAAGTCAATGCCCAAGATACGACTCGATAAGATTGTTTCTTTACTTCAGATAACATACACTTTACGTCAATTTGACGTAGAAACTCTATAGTTTGACGTAAAATCACGTAGTGTGTACTTCACCAATCGATCACGTCATACATTTTCTTTTTCTGCTCGGTGTTAATGCGATTTGAGACGTTGCGCCATCTAATTTTTACAATTTTAATTATTCTCGAAGCACATAAATTCGCTGGTGAATAATCCAAAACGATAAGTAGCCTCCATAAACTTCATTAAGGTCAAAAAACTTCGAGGAAAAAATTTAATAAAAGTATAAAATGTTGCGCGTACGATACCTTTAAACATAAAAAGAAGAAATTTTATTCTCTTTAGCATTCCACTGGACAACAGTATACTTACTAAAGCACGATGGCTGGAATTAGTTGGCAGTTAGATAATCCTACCATGCATCTTTGCAAGCGCATGCGAGCAAAAAATGCAGCTTTGCCAATGCAAACTGACAAGATGCCGAATGGTCCTATTATGAGCAAAAGAGATTTCGCTAATTCGGATTTGTTGCTTCTGCCTATGTCTGTAACCTTCTCATTTATAAAAAACAACTCTTTTAAATGAAAATATTGTTTTCCTAATATATCGAAGAAACTAAATTTCTGTTGATTGACCGAATGAAGTGTTTCTCGTGCATGTCAAAGTGTCTGTCTTGTTGCAACACTTACTTAGACCTAGTTTTCACTGCTTCTACTTGTAGTTTATACAATGCACCTACTTACTTTACACTTTCACCTACTTATTTATAGTTTATACTTTCAGTACTTATTTACACTGAATTCATACTTGCAGCACATACTTACACTTATGGTTTATATTTACAACATTTACTTCATTGTTTATACTTGCAACAGCCATTTCCACTCACAGTTTACAGTTTATTCTACAGATTGTTTATGTATACTTGTATGCGACTTTACGTTACTTCAGAGAGACTCTGCTAATGAGGAAAAATCCGTGTTTTTATTTATATTTATAGTTAAAATTATTTAAATAAAACGATATAGTATTCTTCATGCAATAATTTTTATTACAAAAGTACAAATGTAATTTTAAAAAATTCCAATTTTTGAGTATTTGTGTTTTATAAAATTAAACAAATATTTTATTATTAATCCTTTTAAACAGCTTTATTCCTCGAAATCTTGTAAAAAAATGTAATTAAATAAATTAGCGACAAATAAACACAATTAAAAACACATGATATTGAACACAGAAAACTATATTATGCTTGCAATTAACGTTAAAATTTTCCATTATGCGTAAGCCTAAATAAAGGAAAATATGCGAAGAACGTTGTTGCATTGAACACATATCATTGTGTTCTTTTCTATTTATTTGCAGGCACATCCGAATAATATTAGATAAAACTGCTTCTCGTTCGTCGTTTGGGTTCTATAGATTCTGTCTAAAGATCTAATTTCGAAACTTCTCATCCTCGAGCTGCTATCAGAATTATCATTTGAATAAATCCAGTAATTTCGTTTGATGATGCGGAATGTTTGCTTACTTTCCTTAATTCGAAGCGATACAACTCTCATCCACAATACCTTAATTAATTCAGTAGTGGTATACCCCCAAACTTCAAGCTGAACGGGATGCATTGATCAAATTGTTTTGTCCTGAAAACTTCAAGACGACAGCCTTATTATTGGCATTCATTTTGACTCCAAAGCTCTTCTGAAATCTCACGGACAGGCAATCTAAGCATTCAAATTTAATAACATACAATATCTCCTGGATACTGTAGACATAACTATAATACCAATTTTTCCGTACCAAATCACACAGGAATCTTGTGCGATGAACTTGCTGATCTCTGTATTAAGTCATATAGCTTGTATTTTCTTGAAAGAGTTTACTGTCTTTCACTCGGAAAAACGGACATACTCCCGAATTACCCACGCGCACTCTTCGCTCGACAATTCAATATATCCTCCTATTCAACCTTTATTTACGATCGCGAGTGAGATTGAAACACGAAAGATTGCGGCTTCGTGTCAGTTCTCGACCCGAAGCCGCAATCTTTCGTGTTTCAGATAAACTCCTAATTCATCCGACGATCTCGAGATCGGGTTCCACCAACCGGTGCCGGTTAAGTAGTCATTAGGAATCGCCTCCTTGGTCTCCGGCTTATTTCACATAAATATATAAATAATTAAGGTTTTAACCCCAAACTTAACTTTAACTTAATACGTCGTTTTACATTATTAAAAAAATAATTATTTTCATTTTCTTATATTAAACGGTGGAGTAAACAGGAAAACAAAACATCTTACTTTATCACGCTTTTTAAATTACCTGTGATCAATATTTAACAACTGAACACACTATTCATTTTAAACAATGCATTTTGTAGCTTCAACTAACAACTACAGTTATGTTTCATTCATTTTTATTTACCATCATATTTCGCATTTGCGAATTTTGTCAAAGGTAAAAAAAGAATCATTAATAAATCTTTTTATCATTTAAAGCTTTCAAACGCAGTTTAGTTTATGATTTTTTGTAATTTATCTTATTGTTTTAAAATCGAAGTATACGCTCGAAAGAACAATCCACAACCTTTTACAGTTTTATCCTGCAACTCGTATACTTGCATATCTTATAATGTAATTGAGATGGGTTTATAATAATAATAATAATTAGTTCTGTGTTAGTTCTGTGTAATAATAATAATAATTATTATTATTATAAGCACAGAACCGAAACGGTTAGGAGTTGAAAGTTGAAATTTGGTACACAGGATCTACTAATGAGAATGCACACTAAGGAGGGATATTTGAAAATTTTACCCCTCGAGGACAGAGGAGGAATTAATGAAAAATGGGTCCGAAACTTCATTTTTGAGTAAGTTCAAAGTAACAATGTTCATTCTCCCTGACACGATTGAGAGCACGTAACGAAAAATGGGCACAATAAAACCATCAAAACACAAGAAAACGTTTGTTCAATCTATATTTTAACATGATAGTATTTAATAACAATACAGTAGGTACTATATTTTTATTAGGTACAATACAAATATATTTACTACAATAACTTAATTAAACAGAAAAAAAAACACAGCGAGAACACATGTTGCACGCCTTAAATTGAACTTCAATTGAACTTTGAACTTCAAGAAACTTTGTTCTTTAAACTTTGAATTAAAGAATTGAACTTGAATTTTCAGAAATATAATTAAGATCGCTCGGTTTACAACCGCGCTATGAATTTTCTATTATGTATTTTAAGTATACTTTTATATACTTAACATTACGTTTCTATGCATAGAATTTCTATTAATGACACCCTTCTTCCGACGGTTCGCATTACGACCGCTCTTTTCTAGCAGTCGATTACTGTGTAAATTCAGCGCGTGACTAAATTTTTATTATTCTTCATTAGTATAAAAACTTATAACTGGTAAAGCGTGAGAGACAGTGTGTCAGGTTATAATCAATGACACTATTCTGTCGTTACCTAATAACAATAAAATTTTAGAATCGATTTAAAAAGGTTTTCTGTGGGAAACTCGATTATGTTTAGGTGTTAATTAAGTGAAATAAAAAATCAGAACTAGCTCGTTCGTCAGGTGCAAACACGCGAAAAACTATCAAGGTTGGGTGGTTTTATCCACTTGGACATTGTTAGGCAACGATAAAATATAGATACACGTTATCAATGAATGCGTAACAGTGATGAAAATTAGAACAAAATAAATATATTTATTTCATTACATTGTAAATGGTATAAGATAACATAAATTGTATTTTTAATCACAAATCAAGCACAATTAACAGTTGGTGTTGGCTTTTTTCTCATTTATAAGTTGTAGCGATGTAGGCAGAAGAGGGCCTCATTTTTCATATTAATCGGCCACAATGAAAAACTGCGATTTAAATGGAAGCTCGGTTCAGTATATCCTGAAATTACTATACATAAATAAAATTCATAAGATTGCTCACCGAATTCGAATCTAGACTCACTTGTCTAATAAATTATTATTTATTTTCTTGTGTTTTGATTTATGAAAATTTAATTTTGTGATGTGTTTTCAATAGTAAACGTCATTAATTCTTAAATTAAAAATATATAAATAAAAAATACAAATCTTTATTAAAGATTTTTAGTTGTATAAAATTACTGTAAAGGTAGCTTTACTGTCGCACAATATTGTGAAGCGCAGAGAAGCTCGCGATTAGTTAAAAGTCGTAAATATTCATCTCTAGCTGTATTGCCGTGTTTTTAAATGTGTGACTTTGGTGTAAAACTTGTACTTAATATTTCTATAATAAAAAGATTTCATTTGCAGTTATTCGTAGTGAATTTATAAATTAAATCTAGATAGGTTAATATAAAGCTTTAATACTACAGGTATAATTGTGTTTAGTACAGAGAATGTAACATTTTAAATAATTTTTCATTTGAAGTGAGCACTCTACATACCAGGAAAGTCAACATTACATCAATTTAAATTGCACAGAGATAAATAATCACATTATTTTTTATATAAAAAATTAATTACTAGCGAAATTTACTTATGTACTTTGATAACTGGTCTGAAAAACGACATAATACGTAAATTTTAAGTCAATACACTATAAAGTAAATTTAAAATGTTACATTACTTAATTAAATTTTGAAAGCTTCACTGCAATACACGCAGTTTGTTCGGCAGAAAAGTTACCACAACAGAAGTAATGAAATAAATCCGATACTATATTTTTTTAATTAAACAATCACGCTGAAATTTCTATTTAATATTTGAAAATATTTAAGATAATAAGTGACTTTTGCTTAAGAAATAATGAATTGCAGGCATTGAATAAAAAAACCATAATAATAATAATATTCATTTTTACTTTATATCGCCTTCATTTAGATACTGTATAAAATGTAAAAAATGTACATATATATATAATAGAAACCACTAAGAACGGCCGACTTTTAACAGTAAACAATTTACACAAACTTTTTTAACAAATTCAGATAATACAACTCTTAAACAACGGCCATTATTCTTGAATCCGTCACTGACTGTTATTCGCAGGATTGACTGCTCGTATTATTTTTACAAAACTCTACTTTAAAAGTTATTTTATTATACATAAGAGACTACTTGTCACGACCTTATTGAAAATTAGGATATTGTCGTTAGGTCGTCTGTCTTAATTTAATATTTAGTACTATAAACTGGTTGACTATAAAATAATGTAGACACAGGAAATATAAACAATTGATGTTTCCAAGTACGCCGAAAGATTGCGCGTGAAGATTTGTACCTGACGTTTGAAGATCCATAAGCCATCAGTGTTTGTAGTGTATGGCACTGGATGTAGTGTACACTATCAGTGTATGGCACAAATTCGCTTGGAAATAACAGCTGTATTTTTTAATTTATTATATGTAAGCAGCGTAATTGTATTTTATACAGTAATTTACTGTTATAAACCTAGTATGATACAGTTTTAAATGGTATTTATTATTTTCTGAGAATTAGGAGTATTTCTCTGGTTAGCAATGCGGCCATTAACTTGAAGATAACTTGATTAGCCAGCTGATTGAGGCTGATGATAATAGTAAACACAACACATTGTGTAACCGTCGTTAAGTTTTACAAGATAAATGATACTCCAATTATGACTCATACTGATCAGGAGTTACCAGGGTGCTAATGGCTTCCTCAATTTTTGCTACGTCATCCTGAAATTCGACAGAAGAAATCTTAATAAGACAGAACAATTACATATTACGTAGAATAAAAGCATTAGAGAAAAATCAGTCCTCTCAGAATATTAATATATATGAGAAACAATGTAAACTGTTTATATCGAACAACAGGAAATCCGAGTCGAATGTAAAAGCAAGAAGGTAGACATCGTAGCAAAGGAATCTGTAATTAAACCATGCTGTGTAGGTGTTACATTCGTTAATATTTCTGGTGATTTTTCTATCTGAATCTTTATTACACTTAATTCTAGCATAATCTCTAACACAATTGTAATAATATAAATTTTGTAATATAACATACAGGATAACCCAAAATATAGTTAATTCCAAATATTTCTCGAGACTATTTTAAGGTATGCGTAGTTTCTTTTTGACCACAACATACAGGGTGTTCCGCTCGAAAGTATCCAATTTTATTCGGCTATAAAAAATTAAATATTAAAGATATTAATTCAGCAAATGTTGCATATTAGAGACACACTTACCAGATTTGATTAGAAAATTAATCACATTCCTAGAAGCTCCAGCAGTCACAATGTAGCAATTTCTTGCTATGTACTGTACGCTGCAGCGTGTTTTGTCTCGCAATGGAGAATGCTGCCACGATACTCTCAAGAAAATCTTTAACTTTAAAGTCTCCAACCGAATTTGCATACACAATATGTTCGACGTAATCCTCCACAGAAAGGAATCTAAGATTTCAGATTGGGAGATATTGGGGGCCACGTAATCGGGCATAACAGACCACAAATAATCAATGACGTTGTTACCTAGTAACCATGAATTTGGAGAATCGATTCAGAGAAGCCACAAAATTCATTGAGTCGGCAAGCTTCGAAGGGAAATGTATCTCGGAAGGACATAATGTAGGAAACTCGGTCATATTTAACTGTTCGACACGTGAAAAAATTAGGGAATATCCACGTGTCGAGCTCGCAGTCACGCACTACCCAGCAACCGTTGTTCGATAGTTTCATCTCCTGGTCACTCGTGAGTAACCATCAATGCATAAAATTGATTAAAATTTTTAAAAATTTATGGTGAATGATATAAATTAACATTAACTCTATCTGTTAATTACAATTAAATCACTATTCATAAGTGATGTTAGGGCTTTTTCTATTTATGGCTCCGCGTTGACAAAAGAAACTTATTTTCTAAATCCGTCACGGGTTCGGCCATCTCGACAATGGGGACGAAAGACTAAGATTAGTGTTCTCTTGAATACAAGGGTGACACATTTGTAAAACATTTAGTATATTTAAGAAATGTCAGGAAAGAGGGTTGATATAATAGTATCAAATGTTCTACAGTTACTTTACAGTGTGCTGTAAAATAAATATTAAATTTTTAAATTAAAAAAAAACTACAATTGCTACTTACGAAAATTTTAAATCGAATAACAACAAAATTCTTTTAAGATACAGTTTTTTTATTTAAACTTTTAACCTTTACGGTCTACTTTAGTGACCTTCAGCAGGAAAAATCGAATACTACGATAGCATGTCCGGTATCAATAATTACAATTATCTTACGAACCAAGTACTGTACATAGACAAATAATAACACAGAAATTTAGCCATAGAATTATAAAAATTGAGATGATTAAACACAAACTTAGAAATGAATGCGTTAACGCCAGAGTTCTTTTGTTTGGAAAGCTTCTCTATTATATGCCTCATCTCCTTTTGATATGTGAACTTTTTACGAATTATCTCATTCGTTGTGGTACCGATCTTGTTATAACGGTTGGCCAGACTTATAAACCATTTGTTAGAATTTCCCAGTTTCTTAGTTATCTTCCTAATTTTTGCAATCGCACCTCCTCGTCCACCAGACCTGTGTTGTAAACGTGGGCTCAGTGGTGTACCGTAGTGGGGGCGACAGGAGCGGCCCGCCCCGGGCGAAACTTTAAGGGGGCGGCAAAATTTCACAATAAATGATAATAATACCTAAATAAAGGGGCGGCGAAATTTTCCTCCTCCCCGGGCGGCTGACACCCACGCTACGCCACTGCGTGTGCTGTTTTAATTAAAACCCCGAATGCTGATGCTTTATAACATTCTGGGTCATTCGACGTGGCTGAGGTATATACTGGACTGAACGTCTGTTATATGTACACCTTTGTGATAATTCGTTCTGATTCGTATGTAATACCAACATCTAGAAAAGCGCGTTACTCTTTATTTTCTGTTCGTTCTTTCGCTTTAATTTGTTGTTGTCCAGATGTCCAGACATACTGGTTTTCCTCCATAAAATAAATACATCACGACAGGAATTTAGAGCGTTTTCTAACGGCATGAAGATAAGCAATTACAAAAATACTAAAACGAGAAACCGTGTCACAGTAAATAAATGTAAAAGTAGTTTTTAATTTCTCGCTATCAATAAGAAGCCGCTTAGAGAAACGAAAATATATATATAAGTGATCCAGTCACGAATGTCACATTGATACGAATAAGAACCATGAGAAGTATCAACCTTATCCTCGTAATTTCGTACGTAAGTCAAATATCTTATAGGTAAGTGATTCTGCATTTGCTACAAGCGAATCTTTCTAATTCCTGGTTTAAATATAAAATTTTAAATGTAGCCGTCTTTAATTTTGTAAACTTTTTTGATCTTCTTTAAATTCCTCTAAATCCAAGGAGTAGATTTATCCAATGTTTCATAAGTGTTTTGAATATCAAAGGGTTCGTATTCCACGTGTCAAACAGGTAAATTGGGCAGTCTCCCATACAATTATTACTCAGATTCGTGTGTTTATTTTTTATAAATGAAGATTTAAAATTCAGTTCACTTAATAGCAAAATAAACACTAGAAACGATTCTGTTATTCATCCGTAAAGAGATGAATAACAGATGCTATAAATTGTTTTTATAAACAGATGAAAAAGGAATAATGAGAGTACTTAAAAAACTAATAATGAACAAACAATTATTTATATTGACGTTGTACAGCCCCGGACTGCAATTTTTCGTCACAATGCTTTCGATTTTACTAGTTTCTTTCCTGGTAATCATTCTTTTTCTGATAGCAGTGGATTCGTTAGCAGCAGAAAAAAATTTTAAATTGAAATAACGTGACTCCCCGTACAAACCGGAAGTTTGAATATAATTGATTGTGTTCCACTGCTCCCGAGCTTTACATATCTGGTCTTATGAAAGGAGAAAACGTAACACGTGATCTATATGTCGAAAGGGAATATTTTCCTAGTCAATTTCATATAATAAACTGGCTATTTAGTTGATAATTAGGCACTAAACAAAATTCTAGGTAACAAGTTTTCGGTGAAGCATGAATCCACGACCAATTGTCAGTCATGTGTGGGGTTATTTACTCTTCCACTGGTAGGCTAACTTTACTCAATAAATCACTCCTCGTTATATAATTTACATAAATTTTTCGATATTTTATCAGAAATTCTTACTTTAAAACAAGAAACAGTTTAATAAGTTAAACATTTATCTGAAGCATGCAACGTTGCATATTTCAGATAAATGAAGTAATCAAGTTTCTCAAAATCGGATGCTTGAGTAATTAATTACTTTTACGCACCTATACGTTTCATCCATGATTTTGTAATTATAGAAAGATTTTTTCAAGAAAAAATTAAAATTTCCTGCTAAATTTGTTTTATATTTTTACGTAAATCAACTTAGCTTTTTCCTGCTTTAAAGTATTGACAATATAATCAATCTTTTCAGTTACAGTAAAAACAAACATAGTAAAACACTGCATGCACTACACTTTCTACTTTCTGCTTTGTTTTATAAATAATATAAATATTTTACATTATACATTACACAAACTTACCGAATGCTAAAAAGTGAAAGGTCTTTATCTTTAAAAATTAAATGCATTAAAATTATGGATGTTAAACAATAGATAATTTCATTGTATGTTTTATAATAAGTATTGATCTACTCCGAAGAGTGGTTTAACAAAAATGTTCCTTATTTTGTGCACTCCAGCTTAAACTGTTTTTAAATTACAGTTCCAAAATCAAAAGTAAAAAAAATTAAATTGATTTGATGTTTAATAATTTATTTTTAAATGAAATGATAAATAAAAAAGAAGAAAAATATTTATATTTACATAATTATTGCTATTATATAGAAATGATATGCAGTCTTTAAATTATAATATTCGATTGAATGTTAGAAAAATAACTATTTTCAAACTTTATTTTTGTATTAACAAATGTAATTTATAGGTAACAATAATGGATAACCTTTCTGTTATACATTGGTAGCTATGGATAACTTTTGTTATTCATAGCTACCAATAATGAATGACTTGCAAATAAAGTTCAAAGTGAGTGAACAAAATCGCACTCCTTACATACTAACATTTATACCTATAGATAATCCTGAACTTTTTTCGTATTTCTCCACGTTTCAAGGTCTCTCGAGTTAAAAAATGTAAAATTCTGCGGGGGGGTCATTGTTTCAACTGATCGCCACACTTTCCCTCTGTTATATATATCGGAAAAATAAAAATGTATATTTTCGTTACGGTTGATCACTGTTTTTTGTGTAGTTGCTGTGTATGCCAACAAAAAGCGCTACATACCTTCACAACTTCATGTTTGAAAAATTGATAGGCATTCAGTGTTTATTGTTTTTTTCGCTAACAAATTTTTAAAAGATGCCTCTATGTTAAAAATTAAGGCTATAAGTTAAAACTGTAGGTGTAACATATATGAAGCTGAGAATGTAACAACATAACGAAAACCTCAGAGAGTTATTTAATTGAACACCACTCGGTTTACAATACGTCATACTTACTTGTGCTCTGAATTTTCTATTATGACTATTAAAAAATGCTTTATTTAAGTGTGTTGCATAGTTAAAAATACATTCTACAAATATAATTTATTCGTTCTTAGAATTGATCCGTTTTTGACCACGCCATGAGACAAATAGGTTCTATAAGAAAAGATCTGTTGTAAATATTCAATGTCATCCAGTGGTTAGTTAGTATGTATATCAACAAACCACTGTAGAAATGTCTATGTCAATATTGAGAGTTTTCAATGGTGAAGGGTCAGCAGCAGTGCGCGGGGTTACAATCAATGACGTCGTTACCTAGTAACCATAAATTTAGATAAGTCCAGAGAAGCGACAAAATGGTTTGGATTACAATACGTGGGCCATCTGCCTCCCTGAAGCACTTTCTACGGAAAGTCGGCCATATTTAGCTGTTAATCACTTGAAGAAATTCGGAAAACACTACGTAGATAGCGCGTTCGTCAGCAAACAGTGTTTGGTGGTTTTATCCACTTCGCATTGGTTTCCCGGATTCGAAAAAAGAGTCATAGGTCAACTTGTCAAAAAAATAATTTTGCGAATTTCTGTATTTTCCTGTATTCATATATTATGTTTACTAAAAGAGGGTGTCTATTGGGTATATTTATCTTTTCTAATTCTCCATTTAAATTCAGAAACTTGATCACATAATCGTTGATTCTGTGTAAGAATCAAACGGCTTTATTTGTTTTACGCCATCTTTCATTAAGAGGATCAATGAAATATATATTTTATTAAAATTATCTCCTAGAAAATTTTATTGAATTTGTTGAGAATATTTCCCTTATTTTAAATAAATTTTATGAACCACTTTTAGTGAATATTAAGTGCGTTATGAAGTATTGTCTTTGATAGTTTCTGGCAGTTGTTATTTAAAGGCAATAAAGCATTAAAAATATATAAAGGGAACATTTAATGCGTCGATACAATGCTGATCCTAAATGAGGCTCTATATTAATTACAGATTATCCATCTGTAATTTACTTGTAACTGAACATAAAAGACGATAATCTCAAATATTCCTTGCTCGTAGTTAAGAAAATTTAATAGTTTTTGCTAGGAGAAAAACTCATGAGAAACGTAACATTTCATGTAAGTTTTTGCTATTTCTCTGATCCATACTTTTTTCTAGTTAGTCCTTTATTTAAATTATCCCCCTCATTAGAGTCGTGTATTATTAGCGTGTTATTTATCTGGTGCTTTGCACGTAAACTATAGGATTCTGGTAACGAAAACTACCTAAGAAGAGTTTCCTTCCTCTTACTGTCTTACTGTTAAACAATGCCAGGAAGCAGATATCTTTGTTACTCTATCTTTTCTTTTATAACTCTTACATATTGAAATATTATATTACCGAATTAACTTAAACAATATGATTGACAATATTATTATACATAATTTCTTCGTAAATTTCAATTTAAAAAAACAAATTTTTAAACCTTTTTTTTGAATTAATAAAAGTTACTCATAACTGTTCCCACCAGAGGACGAGTGGATAAAACCACTAAATACTGGTCACGGGTTCGTGCCCCGTCGAGTTTTCTGAGTTTTCCTCACAATTGCAACACCTAAATAGAGTACTAGTTCACACGTGTGGTATTGTTATAACCAAGCAAATCAAACCAAACCGTATTCACAAGTAACGAAAAGGTAGCTTTCTCTGTCATACATCGTTTTGTAATGCAGTGAAGTCACTTGATAATTATTATTAACGGTGGTAAAAATTTAATTATTCTTTTTATCTCTGTTTTTCTGTTTTCAAATTAAAAGTATAATTAATTTAAATATCTGTACACATTCATTAGTAGAAAACTTTTGTGACTTTTGGAAAACTTATTTAGCAGTTACAAACGTGAAAAAACCTACGTCTCTATCTGCTGGACAAGATAAAACCCACGACCAGTCTTTAATGATCTTTCGTCCACTAGGCCACTAGCAGGCTGTAAAAATATATTTGAAATGTTATTGTATCGTAATTAAATATTAATAGCTTCACTACAATACATGCAATTGTTTCGACAGGAAAACTACCACAACGTCTATAAATCACGAACTGTATAATTTTTAAGCAATTACATTGACATTCTTATTCAATATTTAAAAAATTTCTGATAAAAATATTATATTTACTTAAAATACAATTAACTTCGAATATTGAATATAAAAAAATGCAAGAAATGTAATGAGTTATAAAGAGAATACCAAGAGCATTCTTGATCTTATCTAATTTTGTCTTCCAAAATGGAATGAAGATGCGCATTATATGAAATATAAAGTAAAACATCAAAGAAAAACCCGTAATTAACTTAGCGACGCTTATTTATTGTATATAAAAACGAACTTATAATTTGTTTATTTTCTCTGGATCAATAATAAACAACCCTGGGAAACGGTGATATATATAACTGATTTAGTCACGAACGTCACACTGATGGAAATAACAATGAGAGGTATCAGCATACTCCTCACAATCTCTTACTTAAGTGAAGTATCTGAAAGGTAAGTGATTCTGCATTTAATATATGTAAATATGTATCAATCTTAATTTAAATATAAAATTGTAAAAATAACACCATAATTGTTATTATTATAAAAACTTTGTAAATGCTAAATACGAACCGGTTTTCTTGATGAAGTTCCTCAAAGCGGTTCCTCTTTCAATTTACTCCCATTTTAACTAGAAGGGCGAACTTACCTGAAAGCGTGGTTTAGAATTGATGAATCTCCAATAATCTTCAACTCACAACCATGATGAATGTACGTGGGTTCGTACCTGCCCTACAGGCTGAACACGTATAGTTTTATAAGTATTTTTACACGTCAAATTTCAAACAGTAGATAATCTCTCACAGAAAAATACTTTTAGGAGACACCCTCGGAGGCAGATTGTCCATGTATGGTGTTGCCGTAACTCACCATACATAATTGAATGACAAACAATTCTTTATCTATATTTTCGACTTTACAACTTATAGGTCATGGCAAAAAAATATACTGATGCCAGGTTTTCTCTTTGTATTATTAATACAGTCGATAATTATTAAATATTTTGGATTAGTTTATTTCATACACAGAATACATTCAAGAAGAAACAATCACGCAAATAATCTCCGTAATTGAAATGTATCAATTAAAGTTCGTGTATACCATGCAGATTTCGTATTTAATGTATTATGTGACAAATCGGAATTCCAAGGCAGTTATGGGGTCGGACTGCCATTGTGGGCATGTGGGATTACCCACGTGAATAATTGCACGTGGCCTGTCTGTTGGGGATGTGCGAATCCGCGACACTGGTGAGTAAATATCTTGAGTTACATTCTTCGTCTACTCGTTTTCATCAAAGAAAAATATTTTTAGAAATTTTCAGAAAAATCAGACAATTGGTTCAAGAGATATGACCCCATTCTCTTTATATCGGCCGAACGAATATAAAAACTTAACAGTAACGGTAGCAATTATTACAGATGAAATCAAGGTATGCCAGGAAAGTTGCCGGCTTACTTTAGTATTAATTAAATAAACGTATAAAAAAGTAAGTTATATATTACATTCACGCAATATAGTAGTTAAATTGTCCATAGTTATGAATTATTCATAACGTTATGGATTCGTTCAGTTAACACAAATTATTTGCTTTACTTATAAACATAAACCTGGTTTCCGTGCCATTTTTTAGAAAAAATAGATATAATTATAATTTTTATATTTTGTACTTTCATACAGATAACCCACGATTTATATATGTTACAAAATCAATTCAAAAAATGATGTGGATTAGCTTTCACATTAAATTTCATTCACTGCTTCAGGAAACTTCATGTGGTCACCCTTTGTTAAGACACCAATCATCAACCAGCTACCAAGTGTTCAATGGTTTTATCCACTTGACCGCTGGTTGACAATCTAGTACAACAGATGATTGTGCTAGGCCAATAGATGTGTTCTATACATTACAGCGTATTAAACGAGATTTCTATAAATAATATTTGTAATTTTAATTAATTTCGATAATAATAATTTGAAAAATTATTACATCACACATATTTATTATTTTCGTTATAGTGTTTACAGTGTTGAACTTGATAACAGTTGGTTGGATATCATACCTGCTGACTATGATAATTATTCTCCACCTCGTGTTGATGGTAAGGAAATATTTTAAATGTGATAATAATGATAATTATATATAAACTACTAGAGTTTCGATTATTAAAACTTTTTGTTAGCCATTTTAATTAGAAAAATGACTACTTCCCTACAGTTAGAGTTCGACGTTAGTCTCACTATTACTACAGTGTGAGTAACATGTAATTTACACTGCATTGACATTAGGTACTGTTTAATCTGCACTGGACAATAAATGCTATTCGTGCAACATTATTCAACCGTAATAATTTACGTTACATTGACACATCCGTATTACTAACACAGCACTGGCAGGATGGATAAGAGGGCCAACCTACTGTTCTGGGAGATCCAGAATCTCAATCGGAGAGCAATTAGAAGAATTTTTGGGCGTGATTTTTGTTGGATGTGTCAACCTAACCGCACCGCCTATCTGTCCCTATTATGGGGCTAGTCGAACTCACTGTAGCATAGAAGAAATGTGAGAAGGAATAAACAAATTACAAAACACTTACAAGTAATACTCACACAGATTTACTGAAGATTTACTATTTAACCAAATTCGATTGAATTCCAGCATTCATTCACCTTTCGAACTGCTATTAAATTAAATAAACTGAAGTAACTCAAACAATGAAAATTGTTCTGAAAGATTTATTTTCTATTTAAATATCTGTGGAGCAAATTCATTTAAGAGTGCTTATTGAAGATTTATCAATGTGAAATTAGTTAAAAGAACTCTGTATCAAAGTTTTGAAAATGCATTGTCAGATTTTTTTACGAAATTAGTTTACACGAAATGAAGTATTGTACAATGCTTTTTCGCTTATCCGGCACTCAATTATGCTGCATGCCCTTCAGCGTGATCGCGTGTTTTCATGAAAAATTAGTTATGAATTAGTCACACATCTGTTTTCCTGTTTACTCAGATTTCGTTTCTGTGTACACTATTACCGCCTGCATTCAAAAAGAATCGGTGTAAAAGGTCGAAAGGTCTCATCAAGTCTGCACGCTCGCCTTAATTCGGCACCTATTTTTGCAAGGAATGTCCGGATTAACTAGTGTCTGCTGTTCTTCAAAGTTGATCTTATATGTACTGATACACATTTCAGACTAAAAATACAGTGAAGACTTGTAATGTTAGAATTAATTATTGTTAGTGTGGCACGTTACACCAGGTACATGAGTTTTTACGCTATTTATATTACTGTGCGTTAGGAATTAACATTATTATATTTTATTGCGTGAAAAATTGTTTTAAATTCATCACAACACGTTAAGTCACTGTATTTTTTAAGGTAAACCAGTTACTGTTTATGTAAATTTGGAAATTATGGATGTGGATGAAATAAGAGAGACAACAATGGTAAGCGAATGTCTTACAAATTCTTTTATGTATTTTACGATTAAAATTTGTATATAAATATAAAAAATTACATTAAAATTCTCTATAATCTTCAGGACTTTCGTCTACACTTTTATCAGAATGAATATTGGAGAGATCCTAGATTGAATCTTGAAGTTCTCAATCTAACAATGACAAAGGTGCTTCCCCCTTCTGCGGAAAGCACTTTGTGGATTCCTGATATAGTTTACGACAATAGTAAATGGGGTGAACTTTTTCAATTTTCCATCCCAAATACGGTCATAAGAATAAGTAAAGACCACACCATTATGAAAACTTCCAGGTACATTCTTTCTGATTTCTTTGTGTTAATAATAATAAACAAGATAACCATTGTGATTTTAAGATTGTTTTTTTAATATTTTTCTATAATTATGGGTTGAAATAAAATATGTTTTTACTTCTTTCTGTTTAGGTATAGCTTTCGTGTGGCATGTCCCATGAATTTAAATTTATATCCAATCGATATTCAGAATTGTATATTTAAAATTGCTTTAAGTAAGTATACTTTAAACATGAGTTGCAATCCGTTATTTAATTTAGTATCAGTATAAAATCGTTCCTTTAAAACATAATTGGTTTCTAGAAAATCGTCTTAAAGCGAATCAACTTATTTTCCATAAGCTCAGTAATATGTACCTTGGTATTTCAAATTTAAAAAATCCGTTAACGAGTTTCGTAACATTCTCGGCAAAAAAATACAAAGATATACGTTTGCACAAAATTAAAATTGTGCGCGGTATTATCTGTTACGAGAATTTGTTTTAAAAATAACTTTTATACTATTAATTAATGCAATACGGCAAAAGCTTAATTTTGCCATTTTGTATAACTTATTGGGCGTGTTTTAAAACACATTGTAAATGCTAATTGTAATTGTGAAATGCTAATAAAATTGTAAATGCTAATAACGTATATAATCTTCATTAAGTACGACCCTTATCGAGCTATCCCTAACTTTCCCCAACTACATCAATTTTTAACCAGCGAAAATTAACAGTATTGTTGTTCTTATATAGGAGTATTTCATTAAAAAAATTAAATATACAGCTATTAGTTTAAAACAAATTCTAAAATATTCTTTCAGTAAAAAATACAGTAGATAAAGCAGTTCTTCAATGGAGTGGTACTGATGACAGTCCATATAAACACTACGGTCCAAGTATTGCGTTAATGCAAGACATACAACCATTGAAACACCGGATGAAGTTACACAAGCCTTATCAAGCTATAGAATGTTGGGTAACTGGAAAGTATACATTTAAATATGTTATAAAAACTGTTACAATATTCACTTATAATGATAATTCTTGCATTTATTTACAGGTAATTATAGTTTCCTGTATGCCAACTTCAGTTTTGTTCGAAGATTAACTGGTAGTATAATTAACGTTTACGTACCTAGTTCTATAGTAGTAACCCTGTCCTGGCTATCCTTCTGGTTAGATGTGAATGCGGTTCCTGCTCGTATTACGCTAGGGGTTACCGCCATTCTCACACTTATCACTCAAGTGTTGCAGTCCAGATCGTACACTCCACCAGTGGACTATGTAAAAGCCTTGGATATTTGGTTATTCGCTTGCACGTTTTTTGTTTCGGCTTCGCTGATAGAATATGCGTTCGCTCACCAAAGTGGAGAATATACACGAAAAGTAAGTACGTGAATTAGAATATATACATTAACTTAATGTGTGAAAGATGAGTGATGTATCAAAGTCTCACTTCTTGAGTCTACCATGATGTGGGAATCATCCCGTTCTTCTTTCTGCTATTTGCACTGTCTTTTTCTTCTTTAATGAAGTATCCTCATCCACTGATCATGCGAATATTCCATATTTGGGAAGAAGTTTTCGCTTCTTACTTCTCCATGCTTACTAATATTATGTGCATTCAGCTTGTGCCATTGAAATGTCAATGAATTGTATCGCACGAAAGTATTATTTCTTCTTGTGACCATGTTCCTGATAGAGTTCTACTTCGAGTTTTGGTTAGATTTTTAAAAATTATAGTCAAAAATTATATATCAAGCATGGATTTTGGACCCCACAGTAATATCTCCCTGATATTCTTTTGATCATAAAGAAAACAGATGGACATCTGAATGTATTTTGTACCTATATACTTTATTCTTCTAACGTGTCCTACTCATTTCCATTAGTCTCCTTTATTTTCTTCTGGATACTTTTTATTACATTGTCTTTCCATTCACCATACTGCAATTCATACCCATAGTCTATGCCTTTTATTTTCACTAAAGACAGCACAGATATGAAAAGGAAAGTTTAGAAACTCTTAAATTTATGAATTACACACCGATATTTTCATTTACTGTATATTATATAGTATATTTTTATTTATTTTTTAGCATTTTCCATCATCTCCGACGAAAGAAACAGTGAAATGGGCAAAAAAGTGCAAAAATCCAAAGGAAAATAATTCAGAAATCGAGAAAGAAAAAAAAGGAATTTGGAAAAATTTTACATTTAGTAAATCTGTTAATGGTTTTGACTATTGTTCAAGATATATTTTTCCTGTTCTTTTCATATCATTTAGTTTTTACTATTGGTGGTACTACTTGTACTCTCGAAATCGAATAGTAAATAACTAGAACAATTAATATTTTTGACATGATTTTAATTGAGCAATCGCGACTTATTCAAACTACCGCTGTTTTTTAAATGTTACAATCTATAATTTAATGAAATAATTACAAATATCTAGATAAAAAGAAAGCTGAAGCCTATAGAAAACTCCTTAAATCCGTTGACAAAGATTCATATATTAATTGTACAGAAAATTATGTAAAACTGAAATAAAATTTAATTTATTTGTATGTAATTTTATGTAAAAGTGTAAATAAAATCAAGTAATACATCCTTATACGTAAATTTATTCATAAAAACTAGTGACAATTGTCTGAAAAAATAAAAACTATGGTCTTAATGGAAATGACGGAGAATCTATAAAGACTGAGACTGATAGAACTATGGTAAAGATAGTTTCGTGTGTTCTAAAAACAAGAGCAGGTTTTGTTCCAGTGTTGCTGCTCATCAGTAGCCAAGTGAATAACAATAATAATCACTGGTAGTTGGTTAGAGATATGTGCCACGTTGTTGAACTGACCATATGTAGCATTCGGATATTCTTGGCTTAAATAGGATACAAACCGACGGCAGTTTTCCATAGAAAGTCACTCCGAAGATGTCTCCTTCCTTGGAAGATTGCTCAAATGTTTCATCAATCAAGTCAATCAAAGATTTAGATTGTGTACGAATTGTGCAGAAGGAATTGTGCGTTTGTTTGTCGATGTGAAGATGAAGCCGCTTTCATTCAAACATCATTCTAATGGAAGAACTTTATTGCGAACTGGGTCGTTTCAACACGCAGATCAATGAACGGCGACCAAAACTTAACAAAGCTTGGTACCTCCACCACAACGCGCCTACACATAGAGCAAAGACGACTTTGAGAGAAGCTGGCTTGAATAGGTGGGGAAGTTCTGTCTCCTCCACCTTCTAGCCAAGAGTTTGCGCTATATTTTCGTGCCTGCGTAATCATATTGTCAATGCGCTTACGCGAATGCCTATACTCGAGTGAAAACGACACTCGAGAGTTATTTCAACAAAAATCTTTAGTCATTCTATACTGAGGGGATTGAAAGTTTGTAGCAAAGATGACGAGATGTAACTCATATCGACGGTGATTACCTAAAAGACTGAACCGTAATCTTGAATAAAGTTTTATTTGAAATTTTTGAATTTCATATTACAGCCGGATAGATCAGCTCGCTCCCCTATTCTCGATCTTCTTTTTGTTTTTGCATCAATTCTGCCCACTTTTTTACATAATATCGCCAGTTTTAAACTACTAGACTTTTTACATATTTTTAAAAACTCGAGGCGACAATACCATTAAAGTCAATGCCCAACATACGACTCGGTAAGATTGTTCCTTTACTTAAGATAACATACACTTTACATCAATTTGACGTAGAAACTCTATAGTATGACGTAAAATCACGTAGTGTGCACTTCACCAATCGATCACGTCATACATTTTCTTTTTCTGCTCGGTGTTAATGCGATTTGAGACGTTGCGCCATCTGATTTTTACAATTGTAATTATTCTCGAAGCACATAATATTCGCTGGTGAATAATCCAAAACGACAATTAGCCTCCATAAACTTCATTAAGATAAAAAAACATGGAAGAAAAAACTTAACGAAAGTATAAAATGTTGCGCGTACGATATCTTTAAACATAAAAAAAGAAATTTTATTCTCTTTAGCATTCCACTGGACAACAGTATACTTTCTAAAGCACGATGGCTGAAAGTCTTGTAAAAAAAAATGTAATTAAATAAATTAGCAACAAATAAACACAATTAAAAACACATGATATTGAACACAGGAAACTATATTATGCTTGCAATTAACGTTAAAATTTTTCATTATGCGTAAGCCTAAATAAAAGAAAATATGCGAAAAAATTTGTTGCATTGATCACATATCTTTGTGTTCTTTTGTATTTATTTGCAGGCACATCCGAATAATATTAGCATCACCACTACTGATAAAACTGCTTTTCGGTCGTCGTTTGGGTTCTATTGATTCTGTCTAAAGATCTAATTTCAAAACTTTTCATCCTCGAGCTGCTATCAGAATTATCATCCAAATAAATCGAGTAATTTCGTTTGATGATGCAGGATGTTTGCTTACTTTCCTTAATTCGAAGAAACACAACTCTCATTCACAATACCTTAATTTATTCAGAACAGGTTTACCTCCAAACTTGAAGTTGAACGGGATGCATTGTTCAAATTGTTTGGGCCTAAAAACTTCAAGACCACAACCTTATTATTGGCATTCATTTTGACTCCAAAGCTCTCCTGAAATATCAGGGACAGGAAATTTAAGTGTGAGAATTCGAACCCGCCGGAACCAAAAACGCTAATAATAAAATATTTTATTGCTTGGTTCCCACGGAGAAAATATTAATCATGAGGAACAACATTCGAATAATGCTGGTTGGTGAAACTGAGAAACGTGACCGAGACGATAAAAAGGCGTCGAGAGCGGGAAAAGGGGTCGGTTACGTAGTGTCCTTTGGCTAGTGTGTGCGAGTCCCGACGTCTACAAAAGGAGACCCGAGGATATCTCAACCCGTCCAAAGAACGAAAAAAATTACGAGGTACGACTTTTCCAAAGTCGTGTAAACTCTCTCCCTCCGCGTATCCGAAGTTAAGCGACAGTAGCTCGCCCTAACTGTATCTGTAGCTATAGCATTAATAAATCATTGTTGTTGTTATTATACGTTGTTCATGTCTTTTATTCGAGTATCGCCGCCGTTCTACCGTCGGACCCACCAACTTCCTACAGTCGCGCAGAACGCGTAACTCGTAACCCATCCAAACAACCAACTTGACGTGGGCAGGTCTCACTGACCTGTTAGCCGAGAAAAAACGTGTGACTCCATCCACCTCCCGGCGCATCCACATAAGCATTCAAATTCAATAACATACAATATCCTGGATACTGTAGACAAAACTATAATACCAATTTTTTTGCACCAAGTTACACAGGTATCTTGTGCGATTAACTTGCTGATCGCTGTATTAAGTCATAAAGCTTGTATTTTTTTTTAATCCTAGATTAAATCAATATTCAATTTTTGTTATGTTTCTTAAACCTGTTGCCTGTCTTTCACTCGAAAAACAGACATACTCCCGAATTACCCACGCGCACTCCTCGCTCGACAGTTCAATAGATCCTCATATTCAACCTTTATTTACGATCGCGAGTGAGAGTGAAACACGAAAGATTGCGGCTTCGTGTCAGTTCCCGACCCGAAGCTGCAATCTTCCGTGTTTCAGATAAACTCCTATTCCATCCGACGATTCCGAGTTCGGGTTCCACCAACCCGTGCCGATTAAGTGGTCATCAGGAATCGCCCCCTTGGTCCCCAGCTTATCTCACATAAATATATAAATAATTAAGGTTTTGAACCCCAAATTTAACTTATACTTCGTTTTACATTATTAAGAAAATAATTATGTTCATTTTTTTATATTGAACGGTGGAGTAAACAGGTAAACAAAACATCTTACTTTATCACGCTTTTTAAATTATCTGTGATCAATATTTAACAACTGCACACACTATTCATTTTAAACAATGCATTTTGTAGCTTCAACTAACAACTACAGTTATGTTTCATACATTTTTATTTATCATAATATTCAGCATTTGCGAATTTTGTCAAAGGTAAGGAAGAACCATTAACAAATCTTTCTATCATTTAAAGCTTTTAAACGCAGTTTAGTTTATGATTCTTGTAATTTATCTTATTGTTATAAAATCGAAGTACTGTATATCCTTCTTTTTCCATGGATTAAATGTATTTCTGTCACTGGCAGCGTGAAAATACACATTATGCATGCACTAGAATTGAACCATTAGAAGTATGTAATAAAAGTATATACTTTCGTTGACAACAGAGGGCAGGTCGTGTTCAATACGTAGTGATTACAATAGTTAGTAACATTAAATATATAGTACTGTACATTGTTTATTATATCTTTAATCAGATCATATTCATTTCGTATATTCTGGCATGTGATTCGTACAGATTTCTCAGAAATTCCTCGAAAGCCAGAGCAGTTCATCCGACAGCCACATCACGTATAGATCGCATTAACTTGTACTGTTTACACTGTAGTTTTGCTCATCTTTTATTTTGAGAAAAACTTTAGTTGTATTTAAAAACCATGCCATGAAATAAAGGTAAGAATTTAAGTATCGACAGGATCAAGTGTAAACACTAATCTAATATTTAACTATGCTTAATTTAAATATTTAACTTAAACTGGTATTTTCTAAAATCCTAATAGAAAATTTAGGCAAATATTAATTTTACGGATGGCCGAGCGGTTAAGGTGGCAGCCTACCGCTTTGTGGAGGAAATCGAATCCAATGGGGTCGAAGAATTCCCACGAATTTTTTGGCGGTAGTCCAAGCAGTTATGTCGGGCGTCATAAAATTAATATTTGCCTAAATTTTCTATGAGGATTTTAGAAAATGCCGGTTTAAATACCATACTCTTGTAGCAGCATTTGGGTGTATAAAGTTAGTGCAGGGAATATATCATTGGCAGCTGTAAGTTATTAAACTGATAAACATTTTTTTGACACATATATCTCGAAAAAACACACATTCGCATATCAGAAACCTTATGCAAATGTAGAAAAACGAATTAGCTTCTTGTTCTGATTTTCTTTTTCCATTTGTTATTCAGCATGCCAGTGTCGTATGATTGACAGAGATTGTTGGAACGTTATATACCGTACAAGTATTAAAGACAGTTGCGCAATGTCATGTTTACTAACGTACTGTACGTTTTATATCTAAAATCGGATTGTTCGATGAAAGTTTTTCTCCCGCTATATTTCAGCTTTTGCGGTATTCCTCAGAGTTTTTCAGTCCAAACACACGAGGTTCCATTCCGAGACTATCCCTAAAAGTAAACTGTCATATTTAGAATTGCTCGATACCAGAATTAGGATTGTTAATGTTTGTTGTCGTAAACCGTAGTGATATGGCTAATTACTTTATTCTCAAGCTCACGGCCATAATACCAACTAGACAAACACAGTACTTGCTGTGAACAATACAGTGCAATAACCATCACTTGAAACTGCGTAAACGTTAAGATATTTACAGGTATTATTTTTTATCGAATAATCCAATTTAGCGACAAAGACGTAGAATTTTTTAGTGAAATAGTCAATAAACACTGAATACCGATCAATTTTTCAAACTTGAAGTTGTGAAGGTACAGTACGTAGCGCTTTCCGTCTGGCATACACAAGAACTACACAGAAAACAGTGATCAACCGTAACGAAAATTAACATTTTTATTTTCCCGATATATATAACAGAGGGAAAGTGCGGCGATCAGTTGAAACAATGCCCCATGAAGAATATTACATTTTTTAACACGAGAGACCTTAAAACGTGAAGAAATACGAAAAAAGTTCGGGATTTTCTATAGGTATAGATGTTGGTATGTAAGGAGTGCGATTTTGTACACCCACTTTGAACTTTATTTGCTCTTGTGTACTTTGTCACAGACACTCAACATTCTATATGTTATTATAAACCGAATTGCAGTTATTTCACTTGTAACTGTTATTAATATAAACGATGCAATCTGGATATATTGAGCTCTCAAAAGACTGAAATTAATTCTTTACTATATCGCGTAATAGCTATATAAATTTATCGAAGAAGCGTATAGGTCGCAGACGAAAATAAAATACAATAAAAAATTAATGTTTAAAAGATCTGAATCCATATCATTATCTATTAATCCGGATACATCGAAAATTATTCGATTATCCGAAATTGTCTGGTAATAATACAGCAGTGTGTCATAATTCTCCAGATTTGATTCCCGATATATAAAAACTTTGGCGATATTTATAAATTGATTGGATAAATGAGAGAAACGGCGATTTAGACGAATTAAAGAAAAGCGAGAGCGAAATTATATTAATTGTTTAAGTTGTAAATTAAAAACATTTACAAGAACAAGGGTATTACGTTTAAAACTTTTAAATCCAAATTAAGATCGATAGCTGTTTACGTGCAGTATATTCACAATTACATAGCTTTGAGATATTTTACTTAAATAAGAGATTCTGGAGAGTAGCTAGATACCTTTTATCGTTATTTACGTCAGTGTGACGTTTGTGACTAAATGAGTTATATACCTTACCGTTCCCCAGGGTGGCTTATTATTGATCAGGAGGAAATAAAGTATACGCTCGTATTTATATACAATAAAGGTAGCTTCAATAACTTAATTTCAAGTTCTTCTTACTGATATACATTAAATTTTCTTACAATGCGGATTTTCGTTCCATTATGGATACCAAATTGAGATAAGATTGAGAATGCTCTTGGTGTTCTCTTTATAATTTTATACTTTATTTTTAAACATTCAATGACTAGATTGAATTTTTTAAAAGTAAGTATAATTTTTTATCTAAAATGTTTCTAAGAGTAAATAAAAATTTCAATGCAATTGCTTAATTAAAAAGTATATTTGGAGATTTTTGTGATTTTCAGGCGTTGGGCTAGCTTTCCTGCCGAACATACTGCGAGTATTGCAGAAAAGCTATTACGTATAAATCACTGTGGACATTCAGTAGATTTTTCCAATCAAAAGTGTCTCTGTAAATAATAAATTTTACTAGTAATTCGGCAATTTTAAATTAATTGCTTATGTATAAAATAATATAAATATGGTCTTTGGAATTTAAGTTCTCATAATTTTGTGTTGACTCTTATCTAAGGTACTCATTCATTACGAGATATAAGAAATCCGCTCTATTTTCTGTTTTGAGAACAATTATATAAAAAAATTATATTATTATAACAGAAATTTCATTTAGGAACCATCTCGATAAAAATATTTAACTACACAAATATAAAGAACAATTTTTATATCAGTGAATGCGTACACATAATTGAATTAAATACAGATAAAGTATAAAAGAGAAGAAATACAACTACAGATGAATAATTAAGTTTTAATCATCGTTAATAATAATTATCGTGTGGTTTCTCTGCATTACATAATAATGTATAACAGAAAGGTTATCCATTATTGTTAGCTATGGATGACATTTGTTAATACAGAAGTAAAGTTTGAAAATAGTTATTTTTATTAACATTCAATTGAATATTAACGAAACTTATGAAACATTGGATAAATCTACTCCTTGGATTTAGAGGAATTTAAAGAAGATCAAAAAAGTTTACAAAATTAAAGACGGCTACATTTAAAATTTTATATTTAAACCAGGATTTAGAAAGATTCGCTTGTAGCAAATGCAGAATCACCTACCTATAAGATATTTGACTTACGTACGAGATTACAAGGAGAAGGTTGATACTTCTCATGGTTCTTATTCGTATCAATGTGACATTCGTGACTGGATCACTTATATATATTACCGTTTCTCTAAGCGGCTTCTTATTGATCGCGAGAAATTAAAAACTACTTTTACATTTATTTACTGTGACACGGTTTCTCGTTTTCGTATTTTTGTAATTGCTTATTAATTAAATAATTTAAAAACCAATGGGATCGGTAAAATATTCAATTTTAAAAACTTTAAGTTAAAACCAAGTAGAAAAACTACTCTTTAAAATCCGACTTCGAGTGAGTTAAAAACAAATAAACGGAAACGAAAAGATGTTATACTTTTTTCATAACTTTATTGGTACTATTCCCCAAATGCATTTCGCCAAGCCTCATCAGTGGGTAAGTAGGTTCCGACAATCTCCGTTCCTTTTATGCTGGGTGATGTTTTCCCAGCATGCATCTATCTGCATACCGTCATTCAGGTTGATCAAATTTGCATATTCTTTTATACAAAAATGTTCTATTATTCTACGTTTTATACAATTTTCTTCTTTATACAATATTTTTATATTATTTCTATCGATATTACATAAATTATTTTTATAGTGTAGATACCACGGCGATTCTTCTCTTTTTAATCTTATTGCTGCCTCATGTTCTTTTAAACGTACTTCTAACTTCCTTCCGGTCTCCCCGACGTAAGATTTCGTTTGTGGACAAGTACAAGACAATTTATAAATCACACCTGCAACATCAAGTTTGTTTAACGTATTGGCATCATCTTTGTTTATAACATTAATTATATTTAACAATCTGTTTTTTTGTTTTGCCACAATACATATAGAATACTGTTTGAAAATTAATTTATATCTTTCATAAAGTTTATGTACATACGGAAATTTAACATATATAATATTTTCATTATGATTTTTTACGTTGTATCTGTAATCTACAAACTGATTGTACCACTTACATAATAAATTCTTTGGATAATCATTCAATAAATATTTTTTAAAAAGTTGTTTTATTTCTTTATCTATATCTTCTTGTAAGGATGTCCTGTTCACTATTTTTTTAAGGTCCATAGTAAAGACGTTTTTCTTAGTTTCTACGGGACAGTATGATTTGTAATTAATAGTCTTTTTTGTATTACATAATTTTTCGTACTTACGGAATAGCAGTCGGTTTTCCTTTCTTAATATAGTAATATCCAAGTAATTTAGTTCCTGATTTTGTTCTTCTTCACTGGTGAACTCTAAGTTGTTACTCAAACTGTTTGCATAGTTTTCGATATCTTGGGATGAAGTTATTTTTGAGTCATATATAATTAATATATCATCAACGTAACGTGCGTAGAAATTTATACCTGGAGCCTGTGATATATTTTCATCAATCGGTATCATGCAAATATCAGCCAGTTTTGGTCCGACAACCGATCCCATCGAGATTCCGTTCTTTTGTCGGTAAAAGTCTGTGTAAATTTTAAAATAATTATTTTTAAATATAAATTCAATAAAAATTAAAATATGTTCAGGTATATTATATCTGTTTAAAGTTTCTTTAATCATTTCTAGCGTTATTGATGGATACATGGATTTGATGTCTAAGCTCATAAGACAATGACTTTTTTTAATTTTACCTTTTAGTAGTCCATTAATTAATTCATCTGTGTTTTTTATGCTATATGGTGATCTGTCGATTTTCTGCAAGTAAAATTTTAAGTAATATTCAAGGTTATACAAAACTGTTTTTTTAAAATCCACCAATGGTCGACATATATTACCAGGTTTATGAGTCTTAATTCTTAGATTTAACTTTGGATATCGTATATTATTAAAGTCTAGTATCTTTTTTACCTGGTGACTTGGGACTTCCTGCTTATATTTCTTCATTAGTTTTGTAAGATTTTTCTTTATTTCCTTTAACGGATCTATTGGCAACTGTTCATATTCGTTAGACGTGACTATTTCATTTTTCTTAAATTGCAATTCTTCTTTTGTTAATATAACAAGTTGATGCGATTTATCTGCCTTTACTATGGAAAGGTTATGTTTCTTGAAGAACTTAATTAATCTTTCTGATTTTTTAATTATTTTATTTGCTTTTTTATCAGTTATATAACTATTTTTACCTCTGTACTTGCCCAAGTCCTTACTTAAGTTGGCTCGTAGCTGTGCTTTTTCCTCATTGGATCCGGATATTTTCCGTATAGCACTCTCAACTTCTGCTACTACCGGGTAAGGTTTAGCGTACATTGGTAAGTTCATATTAATTCCCCAGGACAACAGTCTCATAAAATCTCGTGGTATATCTACAGAAGTAAGATTAATTACTAATTTATTCAACCAATTTTGTTGTCGACCATTGGTGGATTTTAAAAAAACAGTTTTGTATAACCTTGAATATTACTTGAAATTTTACTTGCAGAAAATCGACAGATCACCATATAGCATAAAAAACACAGATGAATTAATTAATGGACTACTAAAAGGTAAAATTAAAAAAAGTCATTGTCTTATGAGCTTAGACATCAAATCCATGTATCCATCAATAACGCTAGAAATGATTAAAGAAACTTTAAACAGATATAATATACCTGAACATATTTTAATTTTTATTGAATTTATATTTAAAAATAATTATTTTAAAATTTACACAGACTTTTACCGACAAAAGAACGGAATCTCGATGGGATCGGTTGTCGGACCAAAACTGGCTGATATTTGCATGATACCGATTGATGAAAATATATCACAGGCTCCAGGTATAAATTTCTACGCACGTTACGTTGATGATATATTAATTATATATGACTCAAAAATAACTTCATCCCAAGATATCGAAAACTATGCAAACAGTTTGAGTAACAACTTAGAGTTCACCAGTGAAGAAGAACAAAATCAGGAACTAAATTACTTGGATATTACTATATTAAGAAAGGAAAACCGACTGCTATTCCGTAAGTACGAAAAATTATGTAATACAAAAAAGACTATTAATTACAAATCATACTGTCCCGTAGAAACTAAGAAAAACGTCTTTACTATGGACCTTAAAAAAATAGTGAACAGGACATCCTTACAAGAAGATATAGATAAAGAAATAAAACAACTTTTTAAAAAATATTTATTGAATGATTATCCAAAGAATTTATTATGTAAGTGGTACAATCAGTTTGTAGATTACAGATACAACGTAAAAAATCATAATGAAAATATTATATATGTTAAATTTCCGTATGTACATAAACTTTATGAAAGATATAAATTAATTTTCAAACAGTATTCTATATGTATTGTGGCAAAACAAAAAAACAGATTGTTAAATATAATTAATGTTATAAACAAAGATGATGCCAATACGTTAAACAAACTTGATGTTGCAGGTGTGATTTATAAATTGTCTTGTACTTGTCCACAAACGAAATCTTACGTCGGGGAGACCGGAAGGAAGTTAGAAGTACGTTTAAAAGAACATGAGGCAGCAATAAGATTAAAAAGAGAAGAATCGCCGTGGTATCTACACTATAAAAATAATTTATGTAATATCGATAGAAATAATATAAAAATATTGTATAAAGAAGAAAATTGTATAAAACGTAGAATAATAGAACATTTTTGTATAAAAGAATATGCAAATTTGATCAACCTGAATGACGGTATGCAGATAGATGCATGCTGGGAAAACATCACCCAGCATAAAAGGAACGGAGATTGTCGGAACCTACTTACCCACTGATGAGGCTTGGCGAAATGCATTTGGGGAATAGTACCAATAAAGTTATGAAAAAAGTATAACATCTTTTCGTTTCCGTTTATTTGTTTTTAACTCACTCGAAGTCGGATTTTAAAGAGTAGTTTTTCTACTTGGTTTTTAACTTAAAGTTTTTTAAAATTGAGTAATTGCTTATCTTCATGCCGTTAGGAAACGCTCTACATTCCTGTCGTGATGTATTTATTTTATGGAGGAAAACCAGTATGTCTGGACATCTGGACAACAACAAATTAAAGCGAAAGAACGAACAGAAAATTAAGAGTAACGCGCTTTTCTAGATGTCGATTTTACCTACGAATCAGAACGAATTATCACAAAGGTGTACATATAACAGACGTTCAGTCCAGTATATACCTCAGCCACGTCGAATGACCCAGAATGTTATAAAGCATCCGCATTCGGGGTTTTAATTAAAAAAGCCCACGCAGTGGCGTAGCGTGGGTGTCAGCCGCCCGGGGAGGAGGAAAATTTCGCCGCCTCTTTATTTAGGTATTATTATTTATTGTGAAATTTTGCCCACTGAGCCCACGTTTACAACACAGGTCTGGTGGACGAGGAGGTGCGATTGCAAAAATTAGGAAGATAACTAAGAAACTGGGAAGTTCTAACAAATGGTTTATAAGTCTGGCCAACCGTTATAACAAGATCGGTACCACAACGAATGAGATAATTCGTAAAAAGTTCACATATCAAAAGGAGATGAGGCATATAATAGAGAAGCTTTCCAAACAAAAGAACTCTGGCGTTAACGCATTCATTTGTAAGTTTGTGTTTAATCATCTCAATTTTTATAATTATATGGCTAAATTTCTGTGTTATTATTTGTCTATGTACAGTACTTGGTTCGTAAGATAATTGTAATTATTGATACCAAACATGCTATCGTAGTATTCGATTTTTCCTGCTGAAGGTCACTAAAGTAGACCGTAAAGGTTAAAAGTTTAAATAAAAAAACTGTATCTTAAAAGAATTTTGTTGTTATTCGATTTAAAATTTTCGTAAGTAGCAATTGTAGTTTTTTTTTAATTTAAAAATTTAATATTTATTTTACAGCACACTGTAAAGTAACTGTAGAACATTTGATACTATTATATCAACCCTCTTTCCTGACATTTCTTAAATATACTAAATGTTTTACAAATGTGTCACCCTTGTATTCAAGAGAACACTAATCTTAGTCTTTCGTCCCCATTGTCGAGATGGCCGAACCCGTGACGGATTTAGAAAATAAGTTTCTTTTGTCAACGCGGAGCCATAAATAGAAAAAGCCCTAACATCACTTATGAATAGTGATTTAATTGTAATTAACAGATAGAGTTAATGTTAATTTATATCATTCACCATAAATTTTTAAAAATTTTAATCAATTTTATGCATTGATGGTTACCCACGAGTGACCAGGAGATGAAACTATCGAACAACGGTTGCTGGGTAGTGCGTGACTGCGAGCTCGACACGTGGACATTTCCTGATTTTTTCACGTGTCGAACAGCTAAATATGACCGAGCTTCCTACATTAAGTCCTTCCGGGATGCATTTCCCTTGGAAGCTTGCCGACTCAATGAATTTTGTGGCTTCTCTGAATCGATTCTCCAAAGTCATGGTTACTAGGTAACAACGTCATTGATTATTTGTGGTCTGTTATGCCCGATTACGTGGCCCCCAATATCCCCCAATCTGAAATCTTAAATTCCTTTCTGTGGGGGATTACGTCGAACATATTGTGTATGCAAATTCGGTTGGAGACTTTGAAGTTAAAGATTTTCTTGAGAGTATCGTGGCAGCATTCTCCATTGCGAGACAGGACACGCTGCAGCGTACAGTACATAGCAAGAAATTGCTACATTGTGACTGCTGGAGCCCCTAGGAATGTGATTCATTTTCTAATCAAATCTGGTAAGTGTGTCTCTAATATGCAACATTTGCTGAATTAATATCTTTAACATTTAATTTTTTATAGCCGAATAAAATTGGATACTTTCGAGCGGAACACCCTGTATATTGTGGTCAAAAAGAAACTACGCATACCTTAAAATAGTCTCGAGAAATATTTGGAATTAACTATATTTTGGGTTAACCTGTATGTTATATTACAAAATTTATATTATTACAATTGTGTTAGAGACCGTGCTAGAATTAAGTGTAAGAAAAATTCAGTTAAAAAAATGACCAGAAATATTAACGAATGTAAAACCTACACAACATAGTTTAATTACAGATTCCTTTGCTACGATGTCAACCTTCTTGCTTCTACATTTGACTCGGATTTCCTGTTGTTTGATATAAACAGGTTACATTGTTTGTCATCCATATTAATATTTTGAGAGGACTGATTCTTCTCTAATGCTATTATTCTACGTAATATATAATTGTTTTGTTCTTAATAAGATTTCTTATGTCGAATTTCAAGATGACGTAGCAAACATTGAGGAAGCCATTAGCACCCTGCTAACTCCTGATCAGTATGAATTATAATTGGGGTATTGTTTAACTTATAAAACTTGACGACAGTAACACACTGTCTTGTTTTCACTGTTATCACCAGCCTCAATTATCTGGCTAATCAGATTATCTTCAAGTTAATGGCCGCATTGCTAACCAGAGAAATACTCCTAACTCTCCGGAAATAATAAATACCATTTAAAACTGTATCATACGAGGTTTATAACAGTAAATTATTGTATAAAATACAATTACGCTACCTACATATAATAAATTAAAAAATACAGCCGTTATTTTTAAGAGAAATTTCCAATGTAGCAATTCAAAACATGCCAGTGCCATACACTACAAACACTGATGGCTTATGGATCTTCAAACGTCAGGTGCAAATTTTCGCACGCCATCTGTCGGCGTAGTTGGAAACATCAATTGTTTATATTTCCTGTGTTTACATTCTTTTATAGTCAACTAGTTTATAGTACTAAATATTAAACTAAGACAGATGACCTAACGACAATATCCTAATTTTCAATGAGGTCGTGACAAGTAGTCTCTTATGTATAATAAAATAACTTTTAAAGTTGAGTTTTATAAAAATAATACGAGCAGTTAATTCTGTGAATAACAGTCAGTCACGGGCTGAAGAATAATGGCCGTTGTTTAAGAGTTGTATTATCTAAATTTGTTAAAAAAAAGTTTAAGAAAATTGTCTACTGTTAAAAGTTGGCCGTTTTTGGATGTTTCTATTATATATATATACATTTTTTACATGTTATACAGTATCTAAATGAAGGCGATATAAAGTTAGAATAAAGGTATAAAGCAGTAAATGCGGAATTATTTACCTTTGAGATATTTCACCTAAGTAAGATATTATAAAGTATAAATACATATTTTGCATTGCTGTTATTTGGGACAGTGTAATATTCGTGATTAAGTCACTTCCATATTATCGTTTCCCTGGGTGGTTTACTATTGATCAGAAGAAAATAATATATATATATATATATATATATATATATATAAACTCGTCTGTATATATAATAAAGGTAGCTTCACTAATTTAATTTTCGTTTCTTCTTTAGTAAGATACAATAAATTTCATACAATGCGCATTCATTGCATTCAGCCATTCTGAATTATCATGGTTACTAAGTAACGGCAGAATAGTGTCATTGATTATAATTTGACACACTGACTCTCATGCTTTACCAGTTATAAGTTTTTATACTAATGAGAAATAATAATAATTTAGTCACGCCCTGAATTTACGTAGTAATCGATTGCTAGAAAAGAGCGGTAGTAAAGCGAACCGTCCGAAGAAGGGTGTCATTAGTAGAAATTCTATGCATAGAAACGTAGTGTTAAGTATATACAAGTATACTTGAAATACAGAATTCTTATAGCCATAATAGCAAATTCATAGCGGGATTGTGAACCGAGCGATCTTAATTAAATCTTTGAAAATCTAAGTTCAATTCTCACACCAGTTTCATTTAAGGCGTGCAACATGTGTTCTCGCAGTGTTTTTCTGTTTAATTAAGATATTTCAATAAATATATTTGTACTGTATCTAATAAAAATATAGTACCTACTGTATTCTAATTAAATATTAACATATTAAAATGTATATTGAACAAATGTTTTTCTTTTCTTTTCTTTTTTTTTTTTTTTTTTTTTTTTTTTTTGTTTCCCATTTTCTGTTTGGTGCTCTCAATCGCTTCAGGCAGAATGAATATTGTCTCTTTGACCTCACTCGAAAACGAAGTTTCGGACCCATCTTTCATTAATTCCTTGTCTCAATTAATAAAAAATTGTAGAGCTTTATCAAAATCGGTTCATCAAATTTTGATAACGAATATGTCACATAGAAGCCACATACAAGAGGATTGGCAACGCTCCGATTCAATTAGTTTTAGTATTTAACAAGTTATAATGATATTTAAACACGAAAGGGAAATGTTGAATCCTCCTAGATACAGTAATGATTCAGTATCACTTAGAATGTTTCCATAAGGTTTGGTTTTATTTGTACTGTACACGACAATGCGACACGCGGACGATCTACCGAGAAGCAGGCCTCCCGGGATGACTATCTACGGGAAAATGGCTCCTATTTAGGTGTTACAAACGTAAAGGAAATCTACGTGGCCGGTCTTCCGGGAAGCATTTCCCGTGCGTTGTGCTTAGTTATCCTATCAATTGTACAATTTTTGTGGACCATTACACGTGCAAATTTAACACATTTCTTTATTGTTGAACAGATTTATATGTAATAGTATTCCACAAATATTTAGAGATCTAAGACCTTTTTTGACTTTGCAGAATTGACAGTATCTCAGAAAACCAGAAGTTTTAGCTTACACTTTTACATTCATCCTTTAGAAGACCGGTCACTCACTGATGTTGAATTTGCTACCAGTCTGGCTTTTGAAGACACAGTTACATATTCTCCTGTTTGTCAGAAGATATTCTCATATTATTCAATAACGTAATACTTTCTCACGACATCTTCGTGTTTAGTATTTCCGTCCCATGTTGTATTCGTTGATATATGATGTCTAACCATCCATTTCTGTATCTCAAATGTCTCCACAAAAGCATTTCTTGATATTTCTTTGCGCTTCACACTTCCAACAGCACCCGTGAAATTTTCTTAACGTCAAACACCTCAGGTTCTATATTGAATTTGCAGCATTATCTGGCCTATGGGTTAAATGCAACAGACGTGTCACTCCAAAGAATTTACTTTGATAACGTTTATCTTGACCTCTTGATTACACACGTGGCAATACTGGTATCCAGATAAACGTAATATAAATCTGAAAGCAATAGAAACCATTTAAGATTGCATTAAATAAGGTTTATAACAACGTATGGCTGTAGACAGAACAATAATACGTTTGTAGGAACCTGCCAGTGACGTCTCCGACAAACACTCTTGCTGATCAATCTTCTTCTGGTCTTCCCGGTCGAAGATCGACCAGCAAGAGTGTTTGTTGGAGACGTCATCCGTCAATGACATTTGTCAGAGTATCCAGGAACTTTGAAAATGGCCAGTGTCAGAGTTTTCTGTATGGTAAAAATGTATATTTTAATAGCTTATATATATAAATATATATATAAAGTTCTTACATGCGTAATTTCATTCAAATGTATAATAGTTCTTGTGTAGCTAGTATTAAAGAACTAACTTATACACCTACGTAAAGTATTATTTTCCTTAAAATATGTATATAAAATGATTATAACTAGTGTGTCTTGAGTAGCCTCGTGTTTATGAAAAGTTCTTGCCATTTACCACTTTTAAATTAGAAACTTCAACTGCTTATATGTTACTGTAAACTAAACTGTAGTTTCTTCAGTGTAATAGCTAATTATATAAACAATGCACTTTTGAAAGACTAAAATAAATCATTTACTACATTGAATTATCGCTATATCAGTTCATCAAAAAAGAGTTTAGGACACATACTAAAGAAGAGAAGTAAAGATGTTGGAACAACCTGAATCAATGTCTAACAAGACGACACAACTTAAAAAATTATTCGATAATCCTTTAATAAAGCTGCATGCATTTACATTTACATACATACCTATTGGTAATGGCATGCATTTACATACCACTAGCAATAGGTATAATCTTAAAAAAAGAAAGATGAAGAGTTATAGAAGTGAGAAGAGTGAAGAGAAGAGAAAGGTAGATGGGAGAGAGTGAAATATGATATCTGAGAGCACCTGCCGAGAGCCATTTATTAAACACAAAAAAGTACAAATTGCTAAAATACAATGATATACAGTATAACTTTTTCTGTTTTGAATCAGTAGAAGCCCCATTATGGCTGACTTGCCTTGGAGCTCAACAAGCAAATACGCGCGAATGTACAACCCAATTGGGAGCGTGGACAAATCCCCCCATGCCTTTGGAAGAAACAAAAGAGAACAACCGTACGTACAGAAAACAGGGCCGTTAAAGGCCTGCACACAAACAAACGCGTATGTACGGTACGTCTCCTATCAAGAAATTGAGAACCTCTATGACCTTGGACGGTACAAAAAACGAGAACGACAAATTCTCCTGTGAAGGGACCGGGGACAATGACATTGTTCTTTCAGGTCCGGTGGTGCGCGACCAAAGGGCAGTTAAGACACCGACCACCTTAAAACAAAGAACAAAGAACAATGCTTCGATTTATGCCCGTGTACAAGCCTACCTCGCAACGCCGTGAGGCGCAGACAATATTAAGGGCAGCCAAAGACACAATCTCAGAGCAAAGTTTCACAGATGATAGAGTTAATTATTAGCAGGAGGGTCGGGTACCTGCTGGATTTCAAGATGTCTGTCGCTCTGATAAAGGTTTCGAAAGCCTGGAGAGAACTATGATTTGTAAGGAAATCTTTCATCTGGCAAGGGCAGTGAAAGCCAACGTCAGCCAAGGTGCCTGCCAGAAGCCTTTTTTCTGCGTTATATTTTGGACACAAGAAAATTGTTCTTTGCGTTCTAGTTCTCATCCATACAGCAGAGGCATTTTCCGTCCTCTTTATTAAGAAATTGTTTCAGATATGCTCGAAAGTTTCCATGGTCCTTTATAAACTGTGAGGTGGCGAAGTTGGGCTGGTAGAAGTTCTTAGTTTGTCTGTCCATAATACTCGGTAGAAATTCTAAGGCGTGTCGGTCCGTATTCTCTGATTCCCACCGGCGTTGCCACAGTTGCATTATGGTGTTGTTTAACTTGGTCTTAATAAAGATTGTCGGGAAGAGTGCTTTGTGAGATTGGCATGTCCAATTTCGTGGCCATTTTCAACAGCAGGCTCATTTCCAGATACAAAATATTTTTATGCATTTTGTCCATTTTCTGAAATGTTTAATAACGTTTTTTCCAAGTTTCTCAATCGATCCTAACGCTATACTAATGCATTATATCGCGCTGATTAAAGAGCATTCAGAAAGAAATGAGAAGAATACAGCAGAATGCCATGACACGTTTTACACTAGGCACGCTGCTCTGCCTTGTAAAATACAGATTGCAGCAACAGCAATTGCTGCAACACACGGCGTGTGTAATCAAATTTTGCAAAAATAGAAGAACTTTCCGGTAATCCGACATATTTGATAATCCACGCCACTTTGGTAGTACCAGACTAAAGAACCTCTACTGTATTGTACTTCGCTATGAAATACTACTAAGCATTTGTAAAGTTGTTATATCGTACATTTTTGTATTTTCCTAGATGAAATTATTCAGATTTGCAGGATTAACGGATGTGCCAATGCACTGACGATCAACCTCGGGGGAGTGTCTTTCGAGAAAACTCTGGGAAATTAATCCCTATTTGTGTTACACACGTAAAGAAAACCCGTGAAAGGACTAGCGTGTGCCCTCTATCATTGTTCAACGAAGTTTTGCACATTCACTGATGGGTGACTATTATTAAAACACGTATTAGTCAACTCACAATAAAATAAAAAGTAAAATTTTAGAGTTAAGTTTGATACGAATAATATAAATGTAGCAAATTTTCAAACATTGAAAACATTTTTTTAGTTAGTATCTCTGCTAGTTTATGTAATGTATATAATATATTACATGTTTATATTATTTTTATACTATTCTTAGAACAGTACAAATAATAAAAAGTGTATAAAGCATGCACATTTTCGTTACCCTCGCTTCAATTGATCGATTACTTTTTCGCTATTTCGGACCAGAAAGAAAACTAACTTAAATTCTAAGCTAAAGATTTATTAAATTTAATAATACGAGGGTGAATTTAGCCCATAATTTCAATTTTTTATTTAACCCATCACTAGAAGGTTGGATAACACTACTGAACATTGACGGTGGGTTCGTACCTCGCCGAAAACTATTCAGTATAGATACAGACACGTGCAGAATTTATTAAAACCGAAGACATTCAAGCAATAATTCATTACTTCAATTAACTATTTATAAATTTTTAAAAAATTAATAAATTGCATTTATTTATTTCGTCCTTATTGACTCGGCTCATATGGGAGAAGTCGATAAGTATAAAATCAAAATTTTTATTTGTAAGTGACTTCTATTCGTTACAGAATATGAATTTTAATGATGATTTTAATAAGTTAAAAAGTAAAAATAGAAGTTTGGAATCACTTAACATAGGCCATTCAACGTCTGGCAGCTCTCTGGAAACTTTTTAACAGAAACTGGCTCCAATTTATGTGATTCGTGGCTAACACGTGGCCAATATATTAGTGACGAGACCGACACGTGATAAATTTAAATTACGTTTATACAATTCGATATTACTTATTACTTATGTACGAGGAGCCAACTACATACAAGTAGGAATAATAATAAATTTTGAATTTCACGGAAAATGCAAAATTTTTCGTAATTAATATGCAATAATTTTATCCATAGAAGTAAAGATAAATTTTTTGAAAAAACTTATTTCCTTACGCTTTTTAATCCTTATTCAACTGTCCGAAGAAAAAATTCCCATTCGTTATCCTTTATTTATGTATTTGGATAGAAAATTTTCATGATTTCTTATTGAACTGTTTGGAGGAAAATATTTAATTCATTCCTTATGCAACTGAAAGTTTTATATTAATCATTTATTTTGTTAAATCAATAAAATTTTCAATTTCCATTCAGAATATAAATTAAAACACGAATCTGGCTATGCACATGCTTTTTTTATTTTAATAATAATAGTTCTTCCATCCGAAATGAGAAATTTTCTGCTCAATCTAAATACGTTTGGTCAATACTCAAATCCATGAGATTTATCATGCAACGTGTTAAATCGTACGGGTTGTGCTTATCTTCTGGTCGATAGAATATTATTTAGCCAGATGCAACTTCTGGTTATGGTGATAACATCTTAAGTTATGTTTAAAATATATCTATTTTACTTTTTAATTACACTGAACAACGTAAAACAATGGTAAGTGTTTCAGATTTTTACATCGCATTTACTTTTCGTAAGATAGAAAAAATTTGTGAATAGAATTTGAATAATAATGACAATGTCGTTCGTGGAGATTCGTACTGGTTCCATATTCGTTAATGAAGATTAATAATGGAGTTTAATTCGTTTATGAATGCTTAATAATGGCGCCGGTTCGTTATTCAAGATTTTATGATTGTACTAACGAGTGTTCTTTAATTAGAGGCTAATAATAGGATTAAATTCGTTAATTAATTCGTATATAGCCTACTCAGTAATGGAGTGAAGTTGCTTAATGAATGCTTAATAGTAGTGTTAAGTTTGTTATTAAAGCTCAATAATGGTGCTAAGTTCGTTTAACATTAATTTCAATTTATTGTTCGATACATTTTGGTCGAATTTAAGCCATTATATATTTTATTCAAGAAAATAATCGTTTTTATATACAAAATATCAATATTTTGCATATGATTCTGACGAAAGAGTTGAATCCAAATTCGGATATTGAAAGTGACGATCATTTAATTTCGATAAACTTATTATATAAGTTAATATTTAAATAAACTGTTTTGAAAATATAGTTTGATCAGAATTGATTTTCCCGAAACATTTTTCATGCTATCAACAATATTGATTTTTAATTGCTAAATTTCTTCAATTCGCATTTCAGTTGTGAGTCGTAGTTTCAATTTTACTTCCAAAGTACAAACAAATTTAAAAGTTTATAGACTACACTTTTAATAAAATCGAACTGAGATTTTGCCGTAAATTGAATTTTGCTGAAACTGGACGTTTTTGTGGAAAAGTGGTAAAATGTTTTCACTTATAAACTTTATTCGTTTTCCGGTGTCATAATATATTTTGAAAAATTATCACTGATATTACTATTAATGGTTTTGACTATTGTTCAAGATTTATTTTTCCATTTCTTTTTATATCATTCAGTTTCTACTATTGGTGGTACTACTTGTACTTTCGAAATCGAATAGTAAATAACTAGAACAATTAATATTTTTGGTGATTTTAATTGAGCAATCGCAACTCCTTGAGACTACCATTGTTTGAAAACCGGGGGGTGAAAGCTGCGTGCTTTCGGCCCCTCTTATCGGCGCGGATCGGCGAGATCCGTCACTGCGTCACTGGATGGCGATTTTCCGAGTGGTAGGAAAGAGGGATGAGTGGGAAAGCCAAGTGTCCCGGTGTCCGTAGTCAGGGAGGAGTCAGGATTAAATACACAATATGATTATTTATTAAGACGCAAATATATGCTATATACTAACATAAAGATAAACAAATGTAGCGATACACATTAGTTTAGCGGATTATAATCTAAGTTATACTTTAAATTAAAATCTAGCGAAAATCGTAAAATCTACCGATATGATAATAATGAACGTGTCTAATCGGCGCGTCACGACAATACTAGCGCGGGTCGACTAGTCGTATAATAATCAGCGTTAATTCTATGATCTATTTTAACTATAAGAGAGAGATATAAACAACATACAGTGTGCTCAGCAGAAAATAATACGAAAAACAAAACAAGCACCTGATCATTCGCTGAGAGATATTTATTCTTAACACAAACGTTTTCAATCCAATCAATGGATCATCATCAGGCGAAATTCGAACATTACAAAAATAGAACAACAAGTTCAAAATACAAAAATATATAACGGCTAACCAAAACGTAACTAACAGCACAATATCATTTCTAAATATCAACAAATTAATAAAAATGCTGCTAAAATTAAAAATAAAATATTAATATATAACAAACAAAAAGTGTATACAAAATATTAATACCTCTGCCTTAAAAAACAGATAAATAACACTAAATAATACCACTGCTTAATAAGCTGTACAGAGTTTTTCATTAAACTGTACATATTAATAAAGCTACTGCTCTTATTAGAAGTTTATAACTGCATACTTCCATGCGGAAGGAAGCCCCTCGGCATCTCTTGCGTTGATGAAATTCCCTTTAAGCTTGCTTTTATAGATTTCTAATTTCTCGGCCGTTCTTGCCAAGGTCGGGGAGTGGATTTGTTTCAGTATATCTGCTTCATTCCATCTTACTACTGAGCCTTCCGCTTGTGCCATTTGTGACAATACTGTGGCATTAGAACCTTTTCTAACATCATATCTGTGCTCTTTTATCCTAACTCCTAGATTTCTGGTGGTAACCCCGACATAATCTTTACTTATTCCTAACATCTGATTCTCGTATGGAATCCTATAAACGCCGGACCTATCCTCTTTCTTAATTAACCCTTTATCATTTCTAAGAATACTGTACAGATTCGGAGCTCTTTTTAAGATAATCTTTGTATCCTTTATGTGTGCGATTTCTTTCATAATGCTTCCTAAGCGCTTGTTGTACGTAAATTTCGTGTATGAAGATGGACCACGCCCGCGACCAGGTGCTGCATCGGTACCGACTTCTAATTTATTGATAATCCCCTTTAAAACATTCCTCTTGTAGCCCAATGCTTCTGCTACCTGCGTGATTCTTTCTATTTCCGCATCCCTGTCTATAACATTTTCGCAGTATAAAAAAGCCCTCCTAATTAACGCTCTAAACGCTGCTAGTTTATACTTATAGGGATCGTTAGAGCCAGCTGGAATATAAAGCGGGCTATGAGTTGGTTTAATAAATACCCCGGTAGATATACGTCCCTCTCTAAAAATAACCTTAATGTCCAAAAAATGTATCATAACAGAGCTTTTTTGCTCTAGTTTTAAGCTTAGGCCATCTTCATTATCATTGATCTTGTCAATAAATCTAGCAATTAATCGATTGCTTTTCCAAATTATGAATATATCATCGACATACCTTTTGTAGTATACGATGCTGTTCTTGAAACTACGCAAAACTTTAACCTCAAGCCTACTGACAACAAGCTCACACAATAGCCCAGAAATTGGGCTTCCCATAGGGACCCCTCGGCATTGTTTATACGTTTGTCCTTCAAACGCAAAGAAAGACTCGCAGCAAACAAGATTAACCATCTCTACCAACGCATTCCTATGATGTGCTAAAGCGGGGTTTACTCTGGTCAGAAAATCCAAAAGTGCTTCTACGCAAGATTCAATCCTGATAGAAGGGAACAAATTTTCGTAATCCAGTACAGTCCCAACTTCGTCATCAACTAAGTAAACCTCTTGTAGTTCTTTGACCACCGTTACCGGATCCTTAGCCACCAATTCATTGCTTTCCATCTTGGAGGAGATATACTCATGCAACCTTTTTTCAAGGAGGAACGTAGGCGCTTTTCGTTTTTCCACAATAGGTCTGATATTTTTGCCCTTCTTATGAGTCTTAGCAAAGGCAAATAATCTAGGGGTCCCTGGTCTAGGGTTATGACATTTAACTAAAAAAGGTAAGATCTGTACAGCTTATTAAACTCTGTACAGCTTATTAAGCAGTGGTATTATTTAGTGTTATTTATCTGTTTTTTAAGGCAGAGGTATTAATATTTTGTATACACTTTTTGTTTGTTATATATTAATATTTTATTTTTAATTTTAGCAGCATTTTTATTAATTTGTTGATATTTAGAAATGATATTGTGCTGTTAGTTACGTTTTGGTTAGCCGTTATATATTTTTGTATTTTGAACTTGTTGTTCTATTTTTGTAATGTTCGAATTTCGCCTGATGATGATCCATTGATTGGATTGAAAACGTTTGTGTTAAGAATAAATATCTCTCAGCGAATGATCAGGTGCTTGTTTTGTTTTTCGTATAAGAGAGAGAGTTTGCAATAATCATTCTAATCGAATACCTCTAACCATGCATAGCTCCCAGGTTATGCGGTGGATATGTAGACACCGGCCGGTCGAGCTGAGTCGGAGGTGACCTGTCTGAGGTTATGGCGGAGTTGGGTCAAGGTGATCGTCGGCGGCACGGGCTTGCGATATCGCCGTCGTGTATGGCCGTTGGTAATGTCCGCCATTATGTATGGCCGTTGGTGATGTCTGCCCTGAGCCCTTGATCTGAACCCCTTTTTATATCAGTTTTGACGGATGCTGACTCATCTATCAGGTGACGTGGGTATGGGTGACCAAGAATTATTGATATAAACAGTTCCAGATAGGACGTCATGTTTTCTCATGTCACCGGATGAAAAGGTCAGAAGGTTAGAAAAGGTGTTGGAACTTAAATGCGAATCGTTAGTTTTAGGCAAATCATAGACTTAGTCACAAGGGGAAAGTTCAATTCGAACCTCGTAACAAGGTGATCTTTTTTCTACTCTCCATCGAGAGACTCAGATGTGATACCATGATTGGATAGTAGAAGGGTTGATCGACAAAGGTTATCTTCAGGGGAGCCTTGGGGAGAGGGGAAAAAATTTCCCGGACATCTAAACCTTCGTCATAGTGAAAGTAAAGAAACTCGTTTGTTTTACCTTTTTCTCGATGGAGAGAGGTATGAATCAATTAACAACAAAGGATAAAAATTCTGGATACTGCGAGAAATCTCACAACTGCTTTTCTGAATGTTACAATCTATAATTTAATAAAATAATTACATATATCTCAGTAAAAAAAGCTGAAACCCATAAAAAAACTCCCGAAATCCGTTGTCAAAGATTCATATATTGATCAGAAAATTGTATTTCAGAAAATTATGTAAAACTGAAATAAAATTTAATTTATTTGTATGTAATTTTATGTAAAAGTGTAAATAAAATCAAATAATACATCCCTATACGTGAATATATTCATAAAAACTAGTGACAATTGTCTGAAAAAATAAAAACTATCGTCTTAATGGAAATGACGGAGAATCTATAAAGACTGTGGTAAAGATAGAACTGTGGTAAGATTGTTTCGTGTGTTCT